>NW_026116694.1:0-28915 GCF_001640805.2 Lates calcarifer
AGTGGTTTTATCACAGTGAGACTAATAGAATTGAATTCTCTATGTGTGTATCAATACTCTCACATTACAAATGATCCATAGATGATGTAAAAAAAAAAATGGACAGTGTAGTTTTAAACATCTTTAATTAGGCTACATGTCTACATAAGTGAAGGAAATGTGACACTTCTGTTATATCTACTGTAAAATAGTAGCATGAGTTTCAGTTTAGTCATGTGATTTCCTAAATATTATGAACAAACTGATCATTTCATATTTCTTTCCTGAATGAAGATGATTAAACGTCATAGTATCAAATGTATTTGAACCAAGTGCACAGTCCACATCATAATTGCAATACACTTGGTTAGTTTGTGTAGGTTCCTTATACATGGAACTGACAAACATATCTCTGACATATCTGCCTCCCCTGAAGCAAAAACAACTCCTAGAAGATGACCAATGATTCAAACTTAGGTCACATTCAAGATTAATTACCTGACACCATACCATATCCAGATAAAAAAGATACTCTGTTTTCAGTGTGATTAGGGGGATGAGACAATAATTCTTCCCTGTTTATAGTTATATCTTGTTCAATAAGTGTCTGGTCATATCTTTAGCCTTAGTTGATAATCCTCCTCTTCACTGACCATTGCTAATGATATGGTCAGGGTGGAAACTTATAGAATGTAAAATATCTTTCTGTCTGGTTCTTTTCTATAAATACATGTCACCAGTTTTCAGTACAGTAATCAGCAGTTCCAAAAACATATTTTTTTTCCTCGACCGTAATCCATGCTAAAATGCAAAGTGGGATGAGTGCCATTTCAATAGTCACTAAATGCCCTAAGTTCATCAGAGCCTGTAAAGCCCATGAAAACGTTATTAGCAAAGGGGTTTTTGTTGAATATATGTCTGTCTGTGGGAACAAGTTATCATATTGTGTGTACAGGGGAAAAAATCACAGGACTTTTGGGGCTTTGTATACTGGTGAGCCACTACTTGTAACTTGGGATTACAGATACATATGCAATTTGACTGAGAGTGCATCTCTCTTTAATTCAAGGTTAAAGTTCATGGCCTCTAATCCACTATTCATGTGGAATGTTGGTATATCTTCACATCAACATCACCATCTAATATACCACACAGGACTCTCCATATCAGGAGATACCAAAAGGGAGCAAAAAAGAAACAATATTGAAAAGGTAAATAATATGGTCAAGATGTAGCACATAGGCTACAAATGAAATAAAATTAGGCAGAGCTCAAATCAAGTCTTGAACTCAGAATGCAGTCATTAAAAATCTAGCATGGTAAATAATAATAATGAAACAAACAGATTTCTGTGCAAAAATGCAACCACTTATCATACAAAGGGGCTATCCTATAGACACAGTAATACATCTGCATTATAGTATTGATCCCAGACGTGGACAACACTGATCCGATTAACTACAGATAAAAATACATTAGCTCCACATACATGCAGATCAGCCTACATGGGTTCTCTCAGGCCTCCTACCATCCAAAGATATGCAAGTTAGGTTAATTGCCCTTAGGTGTGAATGTCAGTGTGAATGGTTGTTTGTCTGTATATGGTGGCCCTGTGATGGAGTGGCACAAGTATGGGGTGTACCCTGCCCATCACCCAATGTCAGCTAGGATAGGTTCCAGCCCCCTGTGACCCTTAACGGATAAGCGGTATAGATAATGGATGGATGGATGGACATGCATTCAACATAGTCTGATCCCAGTACACACCATTCCATTTTCCATCTGTTACTAAGTGATGCTTCAGTTCCACTGACAGACCCTGGTGTTTCCTTTAATGAACTGAACCTCCGCTGTCAGTGTCCCTCCATCTTCCCTGTCTCTCAGTAGTCTACTCTGCAAGCACACTGGGAAACAGCTGCATCTGGATAGGTAAAAATAAAGCTCCATGTTGGTGACGCCATGTTTATCTGAGAAACTATTCTGGGAATTGCATTTCCTGCTCCCTGCGGCTCAGTGACAGCTCTTAACTTGGAAAAGAATGGACTAAGTCACATTAAATAGGTTGGGTTGGAGGTGGTTGTGGGGGTTGAGGGGTATCACAGTGGTAGCTGCAAGGTGACATCATTTGTAAACAATCCCTTTCCTGTCTGCAGGACCCACCAGTTGGTGTGCATCCTGTTTTGGATGCTGGAGTTCAGCACATTGCAATTTACAATGAGTGTACATTTTGGCCACAATACAAAATATTAAGACCTTATTCAGTCCTCTGCAAGTTTCTCCCATCTACACACAGGATGTGTGGAGCTTCTTGGTCACGTCTGTTACCAATGCCCTTCTCCCCGATTTATCACCTGGTCAAGATTCCAGGTTGTTCCAAACCTCTTCCATGTAAAAATCATGGAGGACACTGTGCTATTGGGAAATCTTCAGTGCAGCAGATTTTTTGTAGCCTTCATCAGATCTGAACCTCGACACTGTCCTGTCTCTGAGCTCTGCAGACAGTTCCTTCGGTTTCTGGTTTTTGCTTTGATCTTTGAATTCCGTGAAAGTTCTGCCTCTGTCAAAGATATTTGACTCAGTGTCACCAATTAGGTGAAAGGAAGGCGAAAATATAATTGTAACAACATGTATTTGACACAGTGCAGGTTATTATTATTATTATTATTATTTTACAGTTTATGAGACCTTTACATTGGTTGTAATTTGGCAAATCTGCATATAGGACACTGAGGTCATAACCTCCGTAATGTTTGTGAAAATTTTAACAACCCAAAGAGTTCAAATTCCTCAGTTCCACACAAATTAAACTCTGATCAAACAGTGGCTGATAGTATGTACAGACATATACCACTCACCAGCAGCAGGTGACAGTTCTTACAATACATCTTTGCTGTAGTAACAGTATGCCTAAGAAATAAAAAATATATATAAAGAATAAAACTAAAATATAATAAAAATATATAAAGACTTTAGTCTGTCTATGAATCTGTATCGTCTTTTACTGAATCAAAGCTAGAAATTATAAATTGGATTAACTAGAAATTAAGAAATGTATGAATTTGTATTAAATTCATGATTAGTCGACTTCATTAAATTCCCGTAAGCTGCTTATGGAAGACATTGTTAAAAGTTGAGTTCATGTATTTAAATTCAATAATTAATGGTTAAATTTGCATCTTAAACAACGTAACTTAACTTTCAAGTTAGCTGGAAAGCCTCCAATCACTGTAATCACCATAAAACCATGTAGCAACACCCTACCCTACCAAATGCCCTTACAACCAGCCATCAAAATACACTTTGATCCACCCAGTGCTTCAGTTCAACTTTTCTAACCACACCAATATGTTTACAAAGATAATGGAGACCATCATTCTTTTCCTGATGAAAATCCTGAAAATGTATATAACAGTATGTTCTTTGTTGGCATATCATTCCACAGGTCATTCAAAGGTCATACATGTGACTTTACTGTCGACTGTTGCATCATGGTTGCAGGGACAGCATGATGTCCTGTGACCTTATTAATATTGTGGCAAATGGTCTTGCTGCTTGTCATCGCCTCTGTGCCTCAGACAGACAGGACACAGGTGTTTGACTTAGCCAGGCTATATTTACAAAGGTCATAGATGGGACATGATACCAGCAGGGATCTGATAACAAATTGTGACCAACTAAAGTTTCTGATCCTTTCAGGTTTAGTTGATCAGATAATCTTCACAGATGAACACCACTGTTCTGATGTTTGAAGCCTAAATCCAATCTCCAGAAGTAAAAAGCTAATGTTAGGCTATAAACCATCTACACCACAGTCACATGACATCAGCGTCTTCAACACTAAGCTTCCAACTTGTCATTTCATTGAGCTCTGAGCTCTTCTACAAAAGCCTTTCTTCTTAGAAAGTTAGTGGTAGTTTAAAAGAGTATGAGTAGAAACCAAATGAAGCTGTAAAGGTGGACTGGTGAATAGATTGGATGACACATTGACTTTAGGACGAGGGAACAGGAAGTGCTAACATGCTAACTTACTTCCTGGGTTTACGACTCATTCCTGCACCACTCTTTATATCATTCTCTCTCTGTCTGTCCCTCGAATTTCTCAACAACTGCTCATCTGATTGACCTCAAACTTGGTGGGTGTATTGCTGAGGACCAGAGTAAGTACAGTATCAACTCTGAAGTTTTTTGGGAAAGAGATTCTCTAGAGTATCAAAAATACAGACACTAAGCCAACAAACAGAGGGTTCTGTGACATCGCAAGTGTGATAATACTGCATGAGTGCCAAACACATCCACAGGTACATTTGAACAGGCAAAAGCATAGTTACTAGTCTGGATTAAACACTGTGTGTGTGCAGATC
Source organism: Lates calcarifer (assembly GCF_001640805.2). Classification (NCBI taxonomy): domain Eukaryota; kingdom Metazoa; phylum Chordata; class Actinopteri; family Centropomidae; genus Lates; species Lates calcarifer. Next base: position 4,341 of record NW_026116694.1, read on the forward strand.
CTTGTTTTAGATTTGTTAACTTATTGAATTGCTTAGGTCAGTTGTTTGAACTAGCAAATCTAGTTCCTTCAGTCAGAGGGTTGCAGGGGAGAAGAGCCACCAAAAACATTATTGATGCAGCTGAAAAAACTTCTGTCCACAGGTGGCTGTGGATCAAGAGGGGCAATCCATGTTATAGTGCGCTACTCAGACACAAGCTGGGACTGATCACCCCCAGGTAGGTGAGAGTGTCTGATTATCAAAGACCCGACACACTCTATGACCCTGGGTTCATCACTGAGGATGTGTCCAAGTTACACCATACTGTGTTTGAAAAAACATTCAGCTGAATTAAAATGGAATGATGTGTAAACCTCTGTCTTGATTTTAATTTCAAACTTCTGTTTCAATGCACTCTGTTGTGTGAAGTTTGTCTTGTCATGTCTGGACATGTGCGGTTCTCAGCAACAACAGACAGGGAAAAGATCTGTTGATAATCATATTGAGGTCATACCAGAAACATTTTCTAAAACTGACACCTTTCATTGTCACTGAAGGTCAAGGGCAGTAGTTGGCATGCTATGTCTCTCTGTCGTCCTCTTTCAGTGTGTGTGTCTTACTCTCGCTCTGAACAAGTGTAAATTTATTTTTATGTATTCTGTTATTGATGGCTGTTATCGGAGTCAAACTCAGTGTAGAAAGACAGAGCTGGCAGTGGCAGTGCTGCTGCAAACAGTAGTGTGGACACACGCACATGTAAACCACAGCAGGTCAGTGAATTAGCCATTATGTACTCACAACACAGGTAGCGTGTCCTAGGTGACTTACAGGTGAGGCTGTAACCTTAATCATGGTCAAAATGTTTTCATTATTATGGAAGGACACAACTATGGCTTATCTTCACATGTATTAAAAACACAGCAAGTTTCCATCCAGCCTCTTCAAACTTCAAAGAGTGATCTGTAGAGAGTTTTATTTGTTGAATGACAGATGCTGGGAAGTATGCTAATGTTCTAGTTTTGTTTCTTTAAAAACCCTAATTTAATGACCTAGAGCAGGTTTGACTCGGCCTTGTTTGACATTGTGTCTCAGCGGCAGGACTGGGGACAACAGTTGGCTGTGGTATTTGACACAGTGTTTGACTCAGCACTGAAGAGGCTCATGTGTCTGATGACCTGCTATCACAAGGCTGTCATGACCACCAGTCATCTGTGTGCCTCTGCAGCACAGCGCTGTAAACTGCTGAGTGGAGGAAGGGGACAATGAAGGCACAGTGACTCAACTGAAAACGCAACACAAACAACATAATTCATATTTAACAATTTCTGTTATTGTGACTATAAAAACTTATGAAAATAACCCCGCCCTCCCACGCTGCCAAAACTGCTCTGACTGAACACTGACTCAAACTGACAAGTTTTATAATGATACTACCTCTAATACTCATAATTATTATTACTATTATTAGTAGTAGTATAGGTTCTTAGCTCTTGAAAAATTTATACAAGATTTACACAGATTGTGCTCAACATCATAACAATATATTTGATGTACATGAGCAAAGGCGAGAGAGAGAGAGAGAAGGAGAGTGTGTGTATGTGTGTGTTTTCTCAGAGGCAACAGTATCATAGCAGTTGCTCTATGTATCAGTGACAGATTATAAATAGAGTCAGGGCTAAACTGAAAACATCCCTCATGACAGGAAAAACTCTCCCTGACAGACTCACAGGTCATTTCTGTTTTGTACTCAGTCCTTGATGATATCCCTCAACATCAGGGTTCCAGTTACTGCTACATGTTACAGTTGATATTACCAGACAGGTCATCTGCAGCAATTCTGTATACCTATTCTGTCACATCTATACCTACAGTAATAATCTAATTCTGATGAGAAGTCAGTGTCAGAGTTGTGTTGGGACATACAGCAGCTGAGCAGTCTCTCATTGGATATGTGCTTTGGAAACTTTGACTGGAGAATCTGTCATATCAACAGCATCCTCTCATAATTATTAGATTATCCTGCTGAGCATGAAGTCAATGTAGCCGTGACTTGCAAAGCACAGTACACTGCCCAGTAACCATTTCAACTACATCAAGCCAGCCACAATAAAATATGATGAAACAGGAAGTTTTGACCTTCAAGTCAAATAAAGGTTCTTCATTACTGTCAGTATTTTCATTACTTCTCTGAATAATAACGACAGCCCAATCATTAGTTTGTTGTCTGTTTGAGCTAGCAGTGGGCTAATTGACTACGTCAAACTTATTACCTTCAGGACGAAATAAATAACACATTAATATGGTACAGAGATGAACATAAAAACAGAGATGGAGTTTGTACATCTGTTTTTAAGTATATAGAAGTAAAAGGTTGTAATATTTAATTTCTTTGGGGTTTTTTTTTATATATATATTACCAGATAATATATATCATATTTACTGGTTGAGTCAAATGCCTCTGGTGTGAACCTTGACTTTTTGCTCCTGATCCATAAGGCCTGTACGCGCCTCTGCTTCAACGAGAGCTTTATTTTGAAAGTAATAATCGTCGGTGTTCCGGTGTATCTGGGTAAGCTTGACGCTATCTGTGACGCAGGCGTGTGTTGGTCCAGTCGCCGGTGAACAGGGAGCGACACACCGCCGCAAAGCAGCTGGACTTTCTCTGTCCCGGCAGAGGAACACAGGAGCGGGGACACATCGTCTCCTGTGGGCAACTGTCGATTCGTCGTGTCTGTGAGAGAATTATTTGACCTGACCATGACTTCTGTGTGGAAGCGGCTCCAGCGGGTCGGAAAGAAAGCGTCCAAGTTCCAATTTGCTGCTTCTTTTCAAGAGATGATGATAGAATGTACCGATAAATGGTAAGTCAGTGTTATAACATCTGAAGTTATCTAACACAGTGGACAGGTGCTATGTTTATTTCCTAATGTGCTCTGTCCGGCTGTTAAAGGGGCTTTCTGCCTAATCGTGTGCGGAGGTCCAAAAGAAAGTGATGCGAACTAAAATTTTCTTCTCGGCAAAGTTATGTCCGCCACAAAACAAAATGGCCTTTAATGGATCATTTGTAACCGGTTCAGCTTTCACCTGACACACCAGCCAGTGTGTCTGTCAGTAAATGTGTGTGGTTCTTCTGTTATTCCACATATTGAGTCTACAGAGGGGCGGAAGCTGCGCCCTGTACTGTTTGCAAAAGTTGAGCGTTTTGAAATGAAGTCCTGTCACAGCAACTACATCAGCCCATTTCTCCTCTGGTCTTCGATCAACTACTTTCCGTTGTATGACTGTCTTTTAAAATGGACAGGCTGAGTTTATAACGCAGTCTGAACAGGGTGTGATCAAATGATTGTGACGCTGTTAAATGGCAAAGAACCATGTTTATTCTGCAGAGAGAACACGCCCTGTTACTTCCGCCTCTATATTTCATCGTAGACAGTTACCATGTAGTTACCATGTAGAATGGCGTCCTGTTTATCGGGAGTCATATTCAAAATCAGCAGCTTGTAGGGCTGAGTGATAATCTGTTGAGGGACAGTTAGTGTCAGGTGCAGAAAGGATGCAGACATCAGCACCATCAGCACCATCAGGGCTCAGACCAGATTAAACACCCCCCAGTTATCAGGGCCAGATTAAAGTTTTGGGGGCCCAGGTCAAACTGTTTCTTGTTTAGTTCATGTTTCCCCTGCACTGCTATGCTGGAGTATTATCTTGTTTCATATTTTTCAGGTGTACTTACATTTATAAAAATCAAAGCAAACAAAAAAATCTCTATGTGACACACACTGAACCTGGACCTTTTGGGCTCTCTAAGGATCAGGGGCCCCTGGAGCAGTTGTTGATTTTCTAACCTTAATGTCACCATGAACTCTGGGAAATTGTGATGGATGTTTATCAAGTAAAAATGAGACATCTGGTTCCAGTTTCTCTAATGTGGCGGTTGGCTTCATCAGCCTGGGGCCCTGTTACTGACATTTACTAACTACATAATTATTGAATTATGTGACAAAGAAAATAATGCTGGCCGTGATCATTATTCCTCCCTGGTCTTTAATCCTGACATGGGATCTCATGTTTGCTCATTATGTTAGGTGATATAATGATATGAGCTCGGGGATATGATTCAATATAATACAGTACTATGAGTAAGGTGATAATATTGCAATTTCTTATCTTGTGACATAAGTATTTAGAACCTTTATTGTGATACTTCAAATTTAGCTCAGGTCCCTCTTGTTTCCCTGGATCATCTTTGAAATGTTTCTAGAATCCAAATTGAGTTGGCAGGATCTGATTTGGAAAAGACACACAAATAAATTCTGGAACAAACACGACTCCAAAATCTTTAAATCCAGGGTGATAGCATGAGGCTGCAACATAACAAAATGTCAGAAAAGTGGGGGACAACAACAACAATAATAATAATAACAATAATAGTAACAGATCCAGACTCTTCAGCTGCAGATAGGGCTGGGCGATAAAACAATAACAATATATATTGCGATATAACTTTTCCTTGATAGACATTTAGACAAGGTCGATAACAACATCGATAGAAGTCATTCCACCTGTGACAGACCTTTGACAGACAGTATGAAAAGCCAATGATAATGAGAATAGTGCTGCGCCAGACCAATCATGTGGCTGAAACAAAGTTTGAAGCGCATCACGTTAGGTTGACGCACAAAGCACAGAGCACAGAGCACAGGAGTAAACACACATGCTAATGTTTTGGATACTGCAGCAGGAGTAGGAGCGAGGTAAAAGAGAAAATGACGACCGAAAATGTTAACAAAAACTTGAGTGTTACTGAATAAGATGCCCCAATGGACACAGCCCCGAATGACAGGGGACTGACAGGTACAGAGAGCCGGTAGAGACAGACACAGCTGATAAAAACTGTGCGATTTGGGATTTGTGCCGATAGAAAATACAAAATACAAAATACAAATACAAATCTGGCTTAACATTAGCTAGTTCATTCTACCATTTGCTCTCTTTGTCTCCTCTTTCTCTCTGTTCCTCTCGGCTCAACTGAGTATTTTGCAAATTTATAATAATGCAGCAGTTATGCAATAACTGTCCTGCGGCTGGCCACCACTATAAAATGTATACAGTGGAGACACTGCAGACATAAAGTCTTGGTCATAGTTCAGCACTCTCAGCCGCTCTGCCCTCCGTTTCCATCAAGTATCTAACTCCACAGTTAGTTTTGTGGTTTGGTCTTTTTAAGACAGGATCTGGTTGTAAAGTTTACAGCCTATCACTCCGTTGCTCCTGCAGTGCTCTGTGTGTGAACTGTGAGGTAGCTAAAAAAAGGTGTAACAACTCGTCCACTGACGTTCTTCCCGACTGATGCATAAAATAGTTGACATTTAGGTGGCAGCCCTAAAATTGACCTTATGGTATCTTCACATCTCACTTAGGAGTAAAAAAAAATAAATAAAAATAACTAGGCAGAGGGTGTCTGCCTCCTGGACCCAAACACACACACACACACACACACACACACACACACACAGGGTAACAGCACAGTGACAGCCTACTTGCCTTCTGTAATGTGGAAGCTAATATGAATGCACATTACAGAAGTTATTAGTCAGCAAGGTTTATTAATGCTGATGTTAACAGTGTGACCGTATGCTGCTCCTTGTCTGAGGTTATGTTGTTCCATTGAAGTGGTAGAGTCGATTGGTTGAAGATAGATTACAGCATTGCTGCAACACAAAATGAATTGGAATTACAGATGAATAGTTTTTCCTTTTTGAGAAATGATGCAGTATTGCAAAGCACAAAAACACAAATGTATCAATATTGTTCTTACACTCCTCAAATCATCTGTGTGTTCTTTCACAGTGTGTCTGAAGTATGATAACACAACAAATACCAACACTACATTTTCATTTTAAGAGATATAAATATATTTTCCTAGAAAATGCTTTTTTGTTGTCATGTATTGAAAAAGACCAGAGCCAGCCAGAGTTCTGCCTGAATAAAACAGTCCAAAATGTTTTGAATTCAAACTGAAAACTAAGTGGGATTAATGGAGACTGGAAATCATTCCTTTCAACTGAAGGTAAAAACTGCTGCCTGTGGGGCCTCTGGCCATGAGATTATGGATATGTTTTTGTTTTTTTTAAAACCAAACTCTCACTACAACCAGGAGCAGAAAGGGGATGATGGGAATCCCTTTTCAAATATAATAATAATAATAATAATAATATTTTTACATAATTTAGACAAAAGAAGACATCATTTTTACAGCAACAAGTTTAAACTGGTTTATGCTGATGTTATGTTGATAGTGATTATATTGTAAACCTACTCCATCTTAAATATTATCAAGGGACTGCCATTTATGACATAAATGCTTGATATTCACCTGTCTGACCTTTGCTATGCATTTTGATCATGTTAAATGTCTGCTGATGGGTCATAAAGGCAGACACACCCAGGATCAGGTTTTTACATTTGGTTTTGGAAGGACTGTCCAGAGCTTCACTATGCTGTTCTGGGAGCAGGGATTGTGTCAAAAAATGAAAAAGAAAGGAAAAAGTTTTGGTCCACTAAATAGCAGAACAAGTAATTTATGTGGTGTCAGTATTTGAATTTTTGATCTTGGTAGTATGGTCACAATTTATTTGATGCCAAAAGAATACTGATTTTCTATGTTGAGCCCTAGTCTGAAATTTCAGTGTTCAGGCAAGTAAAAGCATGTAGTTAGATTAGTTAGATGAAACCTTTGGGTGGTGGTAGGAAGCAGATGTGTTGGGATCATGGTATAGGTCCTAAATGACTGCTCACACCTCTCTGTGAGATGGACCTCTGCTCTGTTAGTGTGGTTAGCATTGAACTGTGTGTCTGACATCTTCTTTCTTGGCACTACAGGAGTGCCTTTAATTCCATTATCATTACTCATGGAGCAATCAGCATGTGTTTCCAATCTTCCAGCCCTGGCTTGTTTAGGGCCTACCTTCCTGTCACTCTGTTTATGCACTTCTCAAGACGTATCATACACACAGACCAGTATCAACATGTCTATGTTCCTGGTCCTATCATAACATGTGTTTTTACCACACAGTAGAGGTGGGGGAAAAATTGATTCTTAGATGTGTCGCGATGCGGATGTGGACAATAAATGAATCGATTCACAAAACTCAAAAATCAATTTTCTAAGTGTTAATTGATAACAGAACGCTAGCGTGGGGGTGGGCAACCTGCGTCTCTGGAGCCACACACAGCTCTTTAGCCCCTGTGCAGTGGCTCCCTGTAGCTTTGCCAAAAATAACATGGAAATACAGATTTGTTTTTGCGAGGTGGAGACAGAGAACAACACTTATCTTGGAGTACAGGGCAAGGCAGGGCAGAGTGACTGAAGGGGAGTGATGGCGAGTTAAGACGGGCTGACAGTGGCAGTACTCCAGCAGGAGAAACACTTGGTGGTGCGGTAGGATTCCATAAGTGAGCTATGAACAAGACATCAACTTTATAGTGTTTTAGCTGCTGTCACCGCTGCAAAGTAATGAAGTGGAGATGGTGATGATACCTGGTTGAGGCGAGAGGGAGAGAGAAAGAAGAGAAAAGGGGAGAGAAAGGAAGATTTAACTAACTAAGGCTAAGTTAAATTTGTAATAACTCTCCTGGTGCAAATCCCAAATCCAGTAAAGTTGTTATTGGCTGTGTCTGTCTCTAGCGCAGGGGTGTTGCTAGGCATAAAGTTCTACTGGGGCACAGCCCCCACCCAGAAACACCGCGCCCCCCTCCTAAAATATGCTCAGTGTGACACATGGGGAAGCTGTGTGTGTTGTAGTTCACTTGCTGCTCAAGCACAGTGACACACTGACATACAGAATGTGCGCATGGGCTATATCTTCTATTTGGAGTTAACAGAAATACATCTCTTCTTTTGCCGTCAGTATGCCATAATTATCTGAATTTGTACAATGATAAATATTTATTGTTGTTGAAAATTAATTGTGGCATTTATTCTGTGGCATGTACCCAAGTAAAGGCATCTGGCTACACTGATGCTCTACCGTGCTTTTGAGCTGTGTTACACACTTTGGAGCCAGGATACAATGTCCCATCATCATCACTCTACAATGAGGCCAAAATCAAAATCATGGAATCACTGAAGAAAGTGCTATTAATGTTATTGACATTATTTTGCTTTGTAGTCACACAGTGAGAAAAAAGAAATCCTGTATAGAAAAAGAAGATTCAAAGAGATGTATCGATAACCGTAATCAGTCCTCTGAATCATCATTGAATCGTGAGGTGCCTAGAGGTTGAACTGAGGTAGAACTGATACAGTTTATGGTGGGTTTTTAAGGTGGTTTTAAGCCTGTCTTATGTTTTATTAGAGCCTCCTGTACAAGACTGTTTTCTGGGATTCCACCCAGAAAAGAAAAAAAAAACAAACAATTTAAATATTAGCAATGGCAATTAAAATACTAATTTTCAAGTCAAAACAACTCCCACCTCTGCCAAGGTTCTGTGTTGCACTCTCTTTCATTTTCTTGTCGTTGCCTTTGGTGTACAGGGATGACATTCTCATCTGAGCAGAAACATCTTCTGTCCAGGTGCTCCAGACCCCGAAGTATCAGTGCCATACAAAGTTGTGTGTCTTTCAGTAAAAAACTGACTCAGTATCTGATAATAATGACAACATTTCTTCATTTCTACCTAGAATTGTGACATAAAAAGTCTATGTTTTGAGTTACTGTCTTGTAATTATGTCCCACCCTGGTGCTTTTGTGATTTTTGGAGGAGCTGGTCACAGTAAGGACTGGGTTATACCAGAGAAGAAGGTTCATGTTAGGTGTTTACATGATCTGAATGGCCTCAATGAAAAATGGAATGAAAAGCCAGCTGTCACCGAGAGTGAGGAGATGAAATATATTTTTTAAAAACAGGGATAATGGTTCACATAGCCAGACAGTCCCTTCAGGGGGACAGAAGGCATAATGTTCCACTCACAAAATTCACAAAAATGGCACAAATAGCTCTATATCTAATGAAAAAAGAGGAGGGGAGAGGAGTTCAAACCCAGCGTGCTTTTCCACCTCTGCACAGTGTGGCATTGGAAAGGTGTGGCAGGTGTTTGTGAAGCTGTCTGACAGTTTTGACGAAGTACACCAACCCCTTAACTGTTCCCTGGTGACTGGTGTCCTGCTGTCAGAGTTGCCTGGGAGCATGGAGACCTATGGGTGATATCACCAACAGAACACTCGTGTTTTCAACAGCCTATGACAAGAATCTCTAAAATGTGGATCAGCTAGACCGGCATTCTCCCTGATCTGATGAGCAAAAACCTTCTCCACTCAGAGTACAGAGGCGTATCAGAGTTTAACAGTCTGTTTAAAAGTTGTATGATCAATGACCTCCTTCACACCATTGAGCATTCCCTCATATGGTTATGTGCAAAACACCTGCTACTTTAAACTGATGAAAACAAACACCTCAGTTATTTACAGGCACCAGGTCTGATGTGTAATGTGTATGACATGTTCTGTCTTTAGAATCTTCACTCTGCAAATCACTGATATACAGACCACAGCAGCTAAAGCTACAGTTGTATATTTGTAGGTCAGCCTGTTGCAACAACACTGAAACATGATATATAATAAATAGAGCAGCAGGTGGAGAACTGCTGTTAAGCCTCTGTGAAGCTCAGCATGACAGGCGTCTATTTTTGTGTCTCTCACTCTCACTCTTCTCTCTCATAACCTTTCTCACCACCACAGACCGAAAGACAAGGCATCTTTCAATATTCAGTATTTTGAAATCACACAGATGGTATCTGTGCATGCTGTTTGCTTCATCAGTTGCTCTTCACAAACCATCATCACTTGTGCCTGTGCTCTCCTTCAGACCCCATTCAATGAAATTAGAAGATTATTTACTTTTTGCTGTGGTGATAATGGCTTGATGCAGCCATAAAAGACTTGCTTCAGACTGGCTTCTGTTCAGTTTTCCAGTGGCCTCAGCTGGATTTCATTGTTGTTTCATCACATGTTGTGTCATCGCATATTTAACAAAATTACTGAAATCCTTGTCAATGTACAATTCCGTACTTTCTCATCTGTGAGAGAAAGAAAGCATTCTCTGATGCAAGTGTGTTCTGTCACTTCCGTTTGCCAGTGTCTTCAGATTAGTGTTTCTTCCTGTCTGTCTCAGATTAGATAATTTTTCTCATACTGACACTACATCTGTGTCTTTATCACCAATTTAATCTGCACATTCACAGTAACAATAGTTGTTAATTCACCCACAACTCTCTTATTCTGTGCGACTCTTTAGCCACTTCTACACCAATTCACGTTATCCTCTGCTATTAACTTAAGATGAACTGCTAGCCATGGCCTCTCGTTCTCCCTCTCCTGCTCTCTCTTGCGAAAAACGACTCCAGCGACCATAGTTAAATGTATTACTGGGGCCAGAGCGGGCGACATAGAATTGTATTTAAAGCTGCTGACTAAAGATAAGCGTAAATACGGTAAAATAGTTATTCATGTCGGCACCTAATGACACACCAGTCTGAGGTCACTACAGTTAATATGGAGTTGGTGTGTAACTTTGCAAAGTCAGTGTTGGACACCGTAGTTTTCTCTGGTTCCCTGCTCAATCTGACCAGTGATGACATGTATAGCAGCATGTCTTTACTCAACCGCTGGCTGTCGAGGTGGCGTCCAGAAAACCATGTGGGCTTTGTAGATCATTGGGAGAGCTTCTGGATCCTGGTCTGATTAAGAGAGATGGCATTCATCCCACTTTCGATGGAGCATCTCTCATATCTAGAAATCTGACAAATTATTATGAAGCCAAAGCCCTGACAATCCAGAGTTTAGAGTTCAGGCCAGGAGGCAGAGTTGTAGTCCTACACACTTCTCTGTGCCTCTCTTAGACCATTTTACAGCAAATTTACAGCAAAATAAAATAGTTAACTGTGGATTGCTAAATCTCTTCTGTCTGACTGAAACCTGGCTGTGTCAGGATGAGTATGTTAACCCTCAGCAGAGATGAACTTTTTAATGATAAAATTTTTAAATATTAGAGACAAAATTCATCACATCCTGCCTTCAATCAGCACTGATTTATCTCAAAACACAGGATCCCTAGTAGCAGCTGCAAAACCTAAACTAGACTGCTTTTTTTGTCCTTCACCAATTATCCTCAACTATTTCCTCTTCTGAACCTTCAACCTGTATCTTAGACCCCATCCCAACTAGGTTGCTTAAGGGAGCCCTTAATTTGCAATTCTGTATTGGATGTGATTAATCTGTCTTTATAACAGGCTATGTGCTGCAGTCATATAAAGTAGCTGTAATCAAACCTCTTCTTCTCTTCTCCCAACTAAACTTTTCTAGTCTTTTCGACCACTCAAAGCACTTCACACTACAGATCACATTCACCCCATTCACACACATTCATACAGCACTTGTTCTATACACATACACACACCAATGACACATCTTTGGGGTTCAGCATCTTGTCCAAGGATAATTTCGGCACGCGGACTGGAGGAGCCGGGAATCGAACCACCGACCTTCTGATTGGTGGGCAACTGCTCTACCTCCTGAGCCGCAGCCGCCCCTTGACTATAGACCTATCTGCAGGATAATAGTTTATTTGAAGACTTTCAGTCAGGATTTAGAATGTATCATAGCACAGAGACAGCACTCGTAAAAGTTACAAATGATCTCCTAATTGCATCAGACTTGTTTCTGTACTTGTTAGATCTCAGTGCTGCTTTTGATACCATTGACCATCGCATCCTTTTACAGACTGGAGCACTTCATTGGCATTAAAGGAACTGCACTAAACTGGTCCTATCTACCTGATAGGCTTCAGTTTTTACATGTTAACGACAACTCCTCCATGTACACAGAAGTTAGACACAAAGTTCCACAAGGGTCAGTGCTTGGACCAATTCTATTCACCCTGTATATGCTTCCTTTGGGCAACATTATCAGGAATCCCTCCCTAAACATCCATTGTTATGCAGATGATACACAACTCTATCTGTATTACAAAAATTAAATAATAATAAAAAACCTAATGAAACCAATCAGTTAGCTAAACTTCAGGCATGTCTTAAGGCATTAAGACTTGGATGACAAGCAACTTTTTAGTATTGAACTCAGACAAAACCAAAGTTACTGTACTTGGTCCCGAACACCTCAGAAATACATTTTCTAATGACATAGTTACATTAGATGGCGTTGCCTTGGCCTCCAGCTCCACTGTAAAGAATCTTGGAGTTATCTTTGACCAGGATATGTCCTTTAACTCACACATAAAACATACTTCTAGGACTGCCTTCTTTCACCTGCGTAATATTACCAAAATCAGACACTTTCTGTCTCAAAAGGCTGCAGAAAAACTGGTCCATGCATTTGTGTGTGTATATATATGTATATATATGCTGCTATAGGCCTAGACTCCCAGGAGATTTCCCATGATGCACTGAGCTCTCTCTCTCTCTCTCTCCCCCTCTCTCCATCAGTATGGATTCATATCCCAAATTACATATTACTAACTCAATATCTTTCCTTTCCTATAGTATTGTGCTCTTCTGTCTCTCTCTCCTGTCACTTTCTGCAGGTATTTCTGCCTCTGGAGCTGTAGAGTCTGATCTGTGATGAATAGCCTCCTGCCGCTCCTACAACCCCACTCCACACCTGCTGTTATAATTAGAAATTATGACTGTTGCTATTCTATACCTCCCTCCCTCTCCCCCTTCTCCACTCTCTCTCTCTCAACCCAACCGGTCAAGGCAGATGGCTGCCCACCCTGAGTCCGGTTCTGCTCAAGGTTTCTGCCTCTTAAAAGGAAGTTTTTCCTTGCCACTGTGTGCTTGCTCGTGGTGGGATTTGTTGGGTCTCTGTAAATATTAATTAAGAGTATGGTACAGACCTGCTCTATATGAAAAGAGCCTTGTGATGACTTTTATTGTGATTCGGCACTATATAAATAAAATTGAGTTGAATTCAATTGAATTTGAATTGAATGATATTTTAACTCAATCTGGTTTCTGGGATGGCTGTAGTACCAGGCTGCGTGGCGTCAGAGCTCTCGATAGTCAAGGGTAAAAACTCCCAGAAAACTTGAATATATAGAGCCAGAAACCATATTGACTACAATGTGACGAGAGGAAAGTTGGAATGGGAAGGAAAACTTGGGTTACTCAGACCAAAAACATGGTGAAAGATGAAATGGAGAAATCGTTAGCTAACCATGAGATGGAAGAAGAAAACATCTACATGGATCTTGTTAATGGGAGTGGCAAAATGGCTCAATAGTGCCCCCAGGAAAATTTCAAAACTTCCATGCCACTGGGCTTAGTTTGTCCTAGGTGGACGAAATTCAGACCACATGTAACATGCCTAGATGTACAAAAAAGTCTCTTGACGTGATGACCTAAAACCAACAGGAAGTCGGCCATTTTGATTTTATTACACAAATTTTGCTTATTTTTCATCATTTGGAGGCGTTGTATTTGAATGAACTCCTCCTACAGATTTTATCATATCAACTTCAAACTTGGTCACTTTATTCCTATGTGATTTAAAGTTATCAAAAGCTTTACGTGACGTCGATGGGTGTGGCTGCAGCAGCACATCAAATTTTGATGTCTTGCTATGAAGCAGGAAGTTGATAACTCAAACATACTTTGTCTAATCTGCCCCAAATTTCACAGGTTTGACAACAGGCCTGTCCTGAACACATCTACATTCTAGTATACAGATATAATCATAGTGCCACTTATTGGCAACAGGAAATTATGTATTTTATCTAAGTAGATTGATCTGATTCACCTCAAATGTGGTCAGACAAGCATTAAGATCATAATGCTGCTATACTGTGAAAACTATGAGTCTTCATGGGACACTCTTGCTGTGGCGCCATGGCGAATTTCGATGCTTTGCCATTAAACAGGAAGTTGTTTTAACTCCCACATGCACTGTTCAATCTGCTCCAAACTTCACATGTTTGCTAACTGTCATGGCCTGAATACATCTACATGCCACTACATCTACAACGCTGCTTGCAGTTTTAATTTTCTTTTCTGTTTCAATGTTGGACTTATTTAGTATGACTAAAACCCTTACTGTAGGTCCTAATGTCATTACTAAGTTAGGCCCTTCTTTATGTAAGAGGTTATGCCCTAGATCCACCAACGGGATAGAGACGAAAAGATCCTCCATAGTTTGGAAGTTCATCTGTTTTACTTGCTTTGTCTGTTGCATGCCAGTTTTGGCAATGTGAGCCCACTGATGTTTGCTTTTGTCTCTGTTTTTATAAGTGATGCAGTGTAGCAATGTGATGATAGTATCCTTAAATGTGAGTGGTTTAAATAATCCAATTAAAAGAGGAATAGTAATGGCTAAAATGAAGAAAGAAAAAATGCAGGTGATGTATTTACAAGAAATATCAGCAAGAACATGATAAACAGAGGAAGTTTGGATTTCAAGACACCTTGTTTAGCTCCTTTAAGAAGGGTCCAAGGAGAGGAGTCACCATATTAATTTCCAACTCTGTCAATTTTGAAGTCATTAAAGAAATAAATGACACAGAGGAGAGGTATGTAATAGTAAAAGGGAAAATAGATGATAATGTAGTCACTTTGATCAATGTCTATGTGCCACCCAATTGTAATAGAGCATTTCTGGAATTGTTGTTTGAGATCATAGCCTTGGAAAGTGAAGGAATTCTAATATCTATATTTCAACATGATTTTGAATGCTAAACCGGTCACAACTAAAAATAAGAGAAACAGGACCCAAATATCAAAACTTCTCTAGCTGAACTGGAGATGTTTGATGTATGGAGGGAACTATATCCATTAGAGAGGGACCACACAGAATGTAAGACAGAGATAATTGATTTGTCTTGATCACAGTATAATCTACCTCAACATCCATCTAAACAGGAGAAAGAATAATACACCATACAAATTAAATGTGGGTATGCTGAATAACAAGGAATTACAGGAAGTTAAGAAAGATATTAAACGCTGCATAGAAGAAAGCAAAAACAGCCCAGTAAATTCAGCCACACTATGGGACAAGAAAAGAAAATTAATTTCTAACATCACTAAGAAGGAACTAGGTGCTGCAATTAGCAGATTAAAATCAAACAAAATGCCAGGTAGTGATGGATTCCCCAGCGAGTGTTATAAAACATTTGGGGAAGAATTAACTCTGCTACTTCTGAATTCTTTCAGTCTAACTCTGACAGAGGGTAAGCTGCCCCCCTCACTTATAGAGTGAAAACATTGTGAATCCCATAGACCTATTTCAATTGTAAATGTGGGTTATAAGATTTTTACTTTAATAATTTCTAAAAGATTTGAAAATTTTATGACTGATTTGATTGATGAAGATCAGTCAGGTTTTAAAACAGGTAGGCAGGCTCAGGATAATGTTAGATGTATCTTACACATGATAGATCAGATTCCAAGACAGGGACTGAGAGCAGTATTAGTGAGCTTTCATGCAGAGAAGAAAAGAAGAAAAGAAAGAACAATGTATTCAAGGTCTCTACCAAGAATCTACAGCGAGGATAAAAATTAATGGATATTTAACTGATAGATTTGTCTTACAACAAGGGACTGGTCAAGGACATTGCCTTAGCCCTACCTTGTTGCAATATTTGTTGAACCACTGGCACAATGATCAGAGTGACAACTTAAAAGGAATCCATATAGGGAAAAGGGAACATATCACAGGGTTCTTTGCGTTCTATGTTATTGTGACTCATCAGGTTATAAATTAAACATGACAAAAACTTAATAATAAATAAAATAAATTCTCACATTAAAGTATTCCCCAGGCCAAGAAATTAGAGAAAAATACAAAATCAAATGCAATGCTAAAGTAATTAAATATCTGAATAAATATCTATTGGCAAAAAATCTCAATAGAACATTTGAATTATAATCAGATGAATAATAATATAAAGACAGATGGATTTTGAGACACAAATTTAGATAATAGAAACAAATGTATGTTCACTGTTATACCTTTTTCAGTCTATTCCACAAATGATTCCAGAAAAACAATTCAGACACTGGGACAAACTTATATCTAGATTTATTTGGGCCAGAAAGAAACTAAGGGTCAGCTAGAAGATGCCTCAGCTACAAAAAGAGGAGAGTGGAATGTCCTTGCCTAACCTGAAACAACTTTTATGCAGCTCAAGGGAGGTTCCTGGTTTGTACATGCTACCCTCTATATGAGGCGAGATGGAAAGACATACAAGCCAAGATAGATATTTTGCAAATCCAAGCAACATTACGGGGCGTAACACTGGACTTACTGGACTTACTGCACTTACAAAGCCCTTAATGGTCAGGCTCCATCTTACCTTAAAGATCTCATAGTCCCCTACAATCCCACCAGGACTCTGCGCTCCCAAAATGCTGGTTTACTGGTGGTTCCCAGAGTTTCCAAGAGCAGAATGGGAGGCAGAGCCTTCAGTTATCAGGCTCCTCTACTGTGGAACCTTCTCCCAGTTTCGGTCCGGGAGGCAGACACCCTCTGTACCTTTAAGAGTAGGCTTAAAACTTTCCTCTTTGATAAAGCTTATAGTTAGGGTTGGCTCAGGCTTGAACCATCCCTTAGTTATGGTGCTATAGGCCTAGACTGCCGGGAGATCTCCCATGATGCACTGAGCTCCTCTCTCTCTCTCTCTCTCTCTCCCCCTCTCTCCACTCAATATGGATTCATATCCCATGTTACATGTTACTAACTCAGTATCTCCCCTTTCCTGTAGTATTGTGCTCTTCCGTCTCTCTCTCGTCTTCTGTCTCTTTCTGCAGGTATTTCTTCCTCTGGAGCTGTAGAGTCTGATCTGTGATGACAAGTCTCCTGCTGCTCCTACAACTCCACTCAACACCTGCTGCTAGAATTAGAAATTACTTATACTGCTATTAGTTGTATTGCTGTGTTAGCAGTTAATACTTTAATTATCACTACTATCACTACTACTGCTGTATTACTGGCCTCATCTTACATCTGATATGGAACCTGTGTTATGCTATGTTCTTCTTTCACTATTCTCTACCCCCTCTCCCCCTCTCCCCCTCTCTCTCCTTCTTAACCCAACCGGTCGAGGCAGATGGCCGCCCACCCTGAGTCCGGTTCTGCTCGAGGTTTCTGCCTCTTAAAAGGAAGTTTTTCCTTGCCACTGTCGCCTAGTGCTTGCTCTTGGTGGGATTTGTTGGGTCTCTCTCTGTAAATACCTATTTTAAAGAGTACGGTCTAGACCTGCTCTATATGAAAAGTGCCTTGAGATGACTGTTGTTATGATATGGCGCTATATAAATAAAATTGAATTGAATTGAATTGGATATTTGGGGCAAGATTGTAAAAGAATACAATATGGAGAGAGACATCAAATTATTAATTTGACCTGCCCTGGATCCCAAATTCAAACTAGGAATCAGTGATGCTGGATTCAGAAAATATTCTGACCGAAGTGTATAAAAAGAAGAACAAGAAAATAATTTCCAAAATATATCAGGTTCTTCGGAAACAGAATGGGAACAATGCAGGATACATGAAAGCAAAATGGGAAAAAGAACTAAACATAGAAATATCACAGGAGGATTGGCGTTCAATGTGGATTGCACAGCATCCACAAGTTCAAAGAGGTGGTTCTTCATTACACCCCATATTAAATGCGCTGGAGGCAGTGCAGAAACTTGAATGCAGAAACTTGAATGCCAATCTTCTGGTCATGAAGATGCCATATCTTCTGGTCATGCCCCAAAATCTTTCTGGGAACTTTCTGGGAAAATACATATCTGAGAAAGATTTTGGGATATAAGATTCCTAATAATGTTAAGGTCTTGTATGTATGTGTTCTAAAAGATGATGTGATTATAAAGAAAGACTGGTATCTATGTAAAATACTGCTAATGGCCTGTAAAAAAAAGTTACAAAGAACTGGTATAAAACTGAGTCCTTAAGCCTCAATCAGTGGACGGACATAGTTAAAGAAAAGATGGAAAAGGTCTGCCTGAGGTCCAGAGGAACCATCTTTCCCAGAAAATGGGAGAAATGGACTACCTATATCAAAGGAATAGAGGACGCTACCTGAACATGAGATATATTAGACAATTAAGAACACTGGACATGATATATCACAGCAATACAAATTGAGAAGCCCCCATGTTGTTCGTTGTTGTCTTTCTTGATAGTTTATTATTGTCGGCTTGTTTCATTTTATGCTGAAAATATTAAAAAAGAAGTATCAAAAAAAAGAAGAAAAAGTAGAATGCATGGCAGTATGCTGTTTTTTTTTTTAGCACATTCAGCTTCAATAAGTGTAGAAAATAACTGACTCAGAAATGTCAAAATTTCTGTATTTCTGCTCACTAAAGACAGAACTACTGATGTTTTATTATAGAACACACTGGCCAACTGTAGGTAGTGATGAAAGATAAAAGCATTAAAATTAGATTTGTGTTCTGATGTTTCAGGCAACCTGACAAACTGCGGGTGGTGTGGATCAGGAGGAACAGACGTCACAGCACCAAGGTAGTAAAGTCAAGATTAGAAGCAATAAAGATAGCCAACTATGCCTGCTCTTAGAGCAGAAATGACTAAAACATAAATTCTAGATTTTGATCCTAAAAGGCAGTCCATAGGAAACCTAGGAAACACTTTGAATCAGATGATCACTTTGATTAAATCCTTTTTCATATTGTTTGTCAGCTCCACAGTTGGCAACCAGGGATTAAGAACCCCTACAGAGGCCTGGTGGTTTGGCAGGTTCCAGAGAGCTTAGACATCACTGTCACACTCTTCAAGGTATGAAGTAAAGTTACTTTGGCTAAGTCCACACTGAAATGTTGTAGTTTTAAAATGCATCACAGTTGTTACATTCACACCTGCTGTCACACTGCTCCAGAGTTTTCTAGCCCTTAAAACAAAGACTATTGGGAAAAATGATGCAGACATGCATGTTCACTTCCTGATTTGGTTATCAGTCTTGACCAGGGCTTCAATAAGCAGTGGTGAATGCATGGATAATGAATTACAAGCATTGCAAGCAAATTCTTATTTTTCCTCATTGCTGCCTCATTCATTGTATTTTCTCCAACTAAGCAACCAACTGCTTCCTGTTTATACCAGCACATGTATGCCATGTGTACAGTGTACATGATGGTCATGTGATGTACGTTTTCAGGCGTGTTAGTATGAACCGAGATTATTTCTGATACAGAGCTGAAACACTTGTTCAAATTAAATGACAACATATTAATATGGATGTAGCTCCAGTTGTGGCTGATAGATTGTTTTGATTTTAAATGGAAAATAGCTCAGCTGTTTATCTGGATGGACAGTGGCATGGCTAAGACATCAAGCAATTATTTTTTCTTCAACAGGAACCTACTGCTGAGGAGTTTGAAGACAAGGATTGGACTTTTGTCATTGAAAATGTAAGTTATGCTCTGTTCTTAGTTGTGGTTTCATTTAATTGATGTACTTACTGCAACTTTTAATTGGAAGACTAAGATGGAGAATGTATTCTCAGGGAGAAGGAATTTGTTTGTGTTCAAACTTAAAGTTCCAGTCCATTTGGTTTATTTCACAGGAGACAAAAGGCCGCAGGAAGGTGTTGGCATCAGCTGAGGTCAATATGAAGAAGTATGCCAGTGCCACGCTGGCCCAGTATGATGTAACACTAAAGCTCAAACCACTGTCTGTAAAAGTGGTGGAAGCCACACTGAAACTGAACTTGTCCTGTATCTTTCTCAAAGAGGGGAAGGCCACGTAAGTACTCAACACATGATTCTAAAATAAACTGAAAACAGTAACTCCTCCACACTGTATACTGTGGCTTTATCTCAGAACTTACTATGTAACAGCCAAGTTGAAGCCAGACCAATGTTAATATTTTTGGACACAGATATTCTTGTACATCTAGTGTTTTCTACTCTCCACAGAGACGAGGACATGCAGAGTTTGGCCAGTCTAATGAGTATGAAACAGAGTGACATTGGCAATCTGGATGATTTTAACGACAGCGATGATGACATGGGTGAGGAAAGAAGGGCCAGCTTTGGAACTACATATGCTGCTCACGTTACTGGTAAGACTAGGGACAGACCTAACAATCACTGGAGTGAGAACACTAAATTAACAAACAATGACAGTCTGAGACAAAATAATCCTGATCTGAGTTTTTACTTGAAAGCAAAGACTTGCAGGTTTTATGGTTTACAGGTATCACACACTGAGTGGGCAAAAGGGGAAACTGCCCTGGGCCCTGACCCTCAGAGGGCCACTAATCATGAACCTGGAAGGTTCATGAACCTGGAAGGTGGTGACACTTAAGTAATCTACCACTAGAAATATGAACTGAAGTGATAGATAGGTTAAAGTGACACTGAGGATCTATGTAATGTATTTTTAAAGCCATTATTATTTTAGTTTAAACTTTTTTATTATATGGTTACAAATGTAAATAGTGTAATGTAATATTTGTGTTAGTATATTTTTTGTAGAAGATTTCCATTTGAAGTTCAACATCTCAAACATAGTCACTAGCGTACAAACACCAGCATTAACCTGCGGATGCCTCTAAAGAAATGTGTTCTAAATAAAGTGTCACTGCACTCGATTCAGCACAGGAATGTACTGCAATTAGCACACAATAAAAAGTGTAATTCATTCTGGAAAAAGGTCCACACCGTGCCACGTGAGTGAGGTCTTTTCCACCCATTGTCAGCTTCAGCTGCCCCAGGCTGTCCAGGCTGCCCCATAAGTGCTGGCTGACACCCAGACAGCTGACCTTTAAGTCCTGCAGACTGCTTTATTCTATTCATTTTTACGACCATTAGACTCTGCTTCAAAACAATGTGAACATGATGATAGAGAAACAGGTCTGTCTGTATCAGTCATGCTCATGCTCAATATGCTCATGCTTAGACATGCTCTATATGGAGGTGTGTGTGTGTGTGTTGTGCCCTGCAGAGTAGAGAATGGAGAGTCTTGTTTGACAAAAATTAGTCAAATAAACATTGGACAGGCTGTTCCAGAAAACACTGGTGGCAGCAACTCAATGATTGTACAGAGTCCACGGAAAGTGCTGATGGAATTAAAACATGTTCCTCCTTACCTTGTAGATTTTTGTTGAGTTAGAGTGCATATATCTTTCTAGTAAAACAATAACCATCATTGTGACATGTCTTATGGGTTGTGACATGTGACATGTCTTATGGGTTCAATGAGTGTCAATAAATAAATAAATACTATTAAATAATGCCTAATGATTCCTAATCACAGACAGTGTGTTCAGTCAGGAACAGGTGTGGTTTTAAGTGTGGTTTTATTTACACACAAAAAGCCTGATTCTAATTGCAGGAATTTACTACATGTTTGCAGTCAGACAGGCTAACTCATTAAAATACGCAGTAATTAACATCAGTGTAGATGATGGAATAGTGGCATTAACATGTGCCAGAGGCTGTCAGATTTGGGCTTTTACAGCCAATATCCTGGATGTCCCTTCTCACCTTTGTATTTACCCCTCAAACTGCTGCCTCCTCTTTTGTTCCTATTCAAAACTCACTTCCCTTTTCTTTTATACTGTCTGTCAGCTGTTCCCTTTTTCTTTCTATAACAGCTTCTGCTCCTTCCACTGCAAGAATACATGATCTGGCTTGGCGGCCTGCAACTGAATCAGGCCCTACAGGTATCTGTCTGTTTCCTGATTTACTCTTCCACCTTAATGACTGGTCCTGATTGCTCACAGCATTCCGTCTGTAGCATTTATATTGACATATGTAATTCAGATATTATGTTCAGAGTAAACTAGTGTAGTTTTACAGACCTGAAAATAGTTAAATCAGTCTTTTGGTTTGTCTGTAGTTTCATTATTTTGAACAATAATCAGATTATCACTGTCCACTTCAACCCACTCTTTCATTTCACTTTCCCCATTTATCTCATCTCTTATCTTTCACCCAGTAAACTCAGAGATGGATTGGAAACATCCTCTGGCATTTCCTCCACCATCTTGGTCCCATTTTGTCCTCCTCTGCCTGAACCCCCAGATCCCCCTGTTCCATCCTCTTCATTGCGAACCCACACACGACCACCGAGCACTAACCAGCAGACTCGGCCCTCCCTCCATGCCTACTCATTACCGGCCTTTAAATGTGCTCACCCTCCTGCACTTCCCAAAATCTTCCAGCCCAGTGCTGGATCATGGTAGTGGTGAACAGATATCCCTTCATCCTGTGTGGTCTCTTGGTCTCCGTCTAGTTCAGACATGACTACATGATAGAAAATGTACAAAAATGTACAAAACCTTAAGGACTGCACTGAATCTGACCAAATCTGAAGAAAACTTACTGGAATGTTAAGCACAAGCTAATTCAGCTTAATTCTTTGTAGTAGATCTGGTAAACTCTGGATATTTGATGGGGCCTTTATTTACTTTAACTGCAGAGAGAGCTATAACTTTATTAGGAACAGGCTCATATTAGAGACAGGTCTAGCCTAATTTTCCCTCCTACTGTAAGGAATTTATGAGATCTTTTTAAATTGAAACATCCATAGGAAGTGTTTAGTTTCACTGAATGTGGCTGGGTTTTTATGATGGAAAAATTAGAAAAAAGTGGTTAAAATGAAAATCAAACTCTGTCATGGGATGAATTGAATGTCCTCGCTTTAAATTCCTGAGCTTTACCTGGGCTCATTTACTGCCAGTTTCCTGAATTCTTCCATTTGCAAAAAACATTTGATTTTCACAGTAAATGTGTGTACAGAAATGCTTGTGGCTTTTGGCTTTTGACCATCTGTGTCCAGACAGGGCTGTTGTCAGGCCAGTGAAGTCAAGTTAAATCAGCTTAAGCCTTTCAAATTTACTGTACATCTTCTGTGTATCTACAGGTGCAAATAGGTTTAAAGAACACTTTATTATCACTGAATAAAGCATGTTTTATTCAGATGTTATTCTCAAATGTAGAATTTAAAATTTTCTTTACCCTCCCCATGATGAAATGGCTACCATGAGTCACATCACTGATTTAATATTTGCAAATTTTTGAATTTGCCTCTGGCTAACATCCTGAATTCTTTCCCTTTTTTTTTTTTATAAAGGAATAGTTCAGCATTTTGAGAAACACATTTGTTTGCTTGCTTTCTTAGAGTGAGAAGTTCAAATTGATATTAATCTCTCTGATTTAATCTCTATTTGTGTTTGAACTCAAACTTTGAACTGGACAGAACCAGGTCAGCTGGCTTTAGGTAGATTACAGGTTCTTTAAAGAGGGTGAGTTAGATTTAACCCTCTATGGTATGCATTATGATATCAATGAGGAAAAATTACTTGTGATGTTTTTCCTACTTAAAACAGTAAAACACTTTAACATTATCAATAAACACTTATACACTAACACATTATTTTTAACGTATTTATTTATTAAAAGTTGTG
This sequence comes from Lates calcarifer, assembly GCF_001640805.2. Classification (NCBI taxonomy): domain Eukaryota; kingdom Metazoa; phylum Chordata; class Actinopteri; family Centropomidae; genus Lates; species Lates calcarifer. Next base: position 27,771 of record NW_026116694.1, read on the forward strand.
GACATGAGCATGTACACACAAAATCATCTGAGGGTCATCTGACCACTTTTTCGCATTTTCATTGGTTTGTATTTCAGTTCCCCTTACCTTAAATGGGTGTCTCATTTTATTCAAAAAAAGCTAAAGCATAAGCCACATTTTATATTTGTTTCTATCTGTCTGCTTATGTTTTCCATTTGGCTGGCTGTTTAACACTTTATGTATTTCAAGTTTCACTCACTATTTTCTTGTTTCTTGGTTTATCTGTCTGCTCTCCCCTGTCTTTTTCTGCTGACTCCTTCATATACCTCTGCTGTCTTTTTAGTGCCCATTTCAGCTCCACGAAGGCCCCATAGCTTCCATTGTGGCTCCTTTCCAGCTGAGGGCCTGGAGGCCACATCTTCTGTCTCCTTTTTACCCTCTGATCAATCTCTCCACCCTCCTGCTCTCTCTGATACCTCTCAGAAAGGTAGTGCATAGATCAGTTCAAATAGTTGAAGACTGAAAGAATTGTACATGTGTATAATTCTGTTTTTCTGTACTTGCTTTTAGGCTAATGCTGTATTTACATTCAGTGAGCTTATATTGAAAGACTCCTGCTGACATTTTCCCAATATTGTGATTATATCCTAGGAGATTAACAAAATGATTTTACCAAGCATTTTTCCAAAGTTATTGCAGAGGTCCTGCTGGAGCTCTTGGTTTTTACAAACCAGTCATTTGGGAAAAATTGAGAGATTCCCAATACTAATAATCTGCCAACTGTTTTTCTGACACCTACCAAGCTAACTAACCAACTACTAAGTGAGTTAGCTAGCTGCCTGTGTGAAAAGTCAAAGGTAAACAATACAGTGTTTTTTCTTTATAAGAAATACATCTGTTTAAGTACAGATGAACAGAATAGGCATCTGTGTATTTTCTGTTGTTTGGCCAACAAATGGAATTCATGTGAATTAGTTCTGGCTGTGCTTGTTACTTATTGGCTGGCAAAATATGTGGTCAGCTATTCTTTTACGAAACATTTTCACAGCTTGTTGCCTGCAACTGCCCTCTTTCAAATTGTAATTTTTATGCAGCATAGTCATAGTCTTTCCCACCATTTTTCATCACTACCCTCGTTTTCTGTCACTGAATCTTCCTCCCTCAGCGTGTCCTAGTGTCTGGAG
>NW_026116695.1:0-19240 GCF_001640805.2 Lates calcarifer
AAGAGGTTATGCCCTAGATCCACCAACGGGATAGAGACGAAAAGATCCTCCATAGTTTGGAAGTTCATCTGTTTTACTTGCTTTGTCTGTTGCATGCCAGTTTTGGCAATGTGAGCCCACTGATGTTTGCTTTTGTCTCTGTTTTTATAAGTGATGCAGTGTAGCAATGTGATGATAGTATCCTTAAATGTGAGTGGTTTAAATAATCCAATTAAAAGAGGAATAGTAATGGCTAAAATGAAGAAAGAAAAAATGCAGGTGATGTATTTACAAGAAATATCAGCAAGAACATGATAAACAGAGGAAGTTTGGATTTCAAGACACCTTGTTTAGCTCCTTTAAGAAGGGTCCAAGGAGAGGAGTCACCATATTAATTTCCAACTCTGTCAATTTTGAAGTCATTAAAGAAATAAATGACACAGAGGAGAGGTATGTAATAGTAAAAGGGAAAATAGATGATAATGTAGTCACTTTGATCAATGTCTATGTGCCACCCAATTGTAATAGAGCATTTCTGGAATTGTTGTTTGAGATCATAGCCTTGGAAAGTGAAGGAATTCTAATATCTATATTTCAACATGATTTTGAATGCTAAACCGGTCACAACTAAAAATAAGAGAAACAGGACCCAAATATCAAAACTTCTCTAGCTGAACTGGAGATGTTTGATGTATGGAGGGAACTATATCCATTAGAGAGGGGACCACACAGAATGTAAGACAGAGATAATTGATTTGTCTTGATCACAGTATAATCTACCTCAACATCCATCTAAACAGGAGAAAAGAATAATACACCATACAAATTAAATGTGGGTATGCTGAATAACAAGGAATTACAGGAAGTTAAGAAAGATATTAAACGCTGCATAGAAGAAAGCAAAAACAGCCCAGTAAATTCAGCCACACTATGGGACAAGAAAAGAAAATTTAATTTCTAACATCACTAAGAAGGAACTAGGTGCTGCAATTAGCAGATTAAAATCAAACAAAATGCCAGGTAGTGATGGATTCCCCAGCGAGTGTTATAAAACATTTGGGGAAGAATTAACTCTGCTACTTCTGAATTCTTTCAGTCTAACTCTGACAGAGGGTAAGCTGCCCCCCCTCACTTATAGAGTGAAAACATTGTGGAATCCCATAGACCTATTTCAATTGTAAATGTGGGTTATAAGATTTTTACTTTAATAATTTCTAAAAGATTTGAAAATTTTATGACTGATTTGATTGATGAAGATCAGTCAGGTTTTAAAACAGGTAGGCAGGCTCAGGATAATGTTAGATGTATCTTACACATGATAGATCAGATTCCAAGACAGGGACTGAGAGCAGTATTAGTGAGCTTTCATGCAGAGAAGAAAAGAAGAAAGAAAGAACAATGTATTCAAGGTCTCTACCAAGAATCTACAGCGAGGATAAAAATTAATGGATATTTAACTGATAGATTTGTCTTACAACAAGGGACTGGTCAAGGACATTGCCTTAGCCCTACCTTGTTGCAATATTTGTTGAACCACTGGCACAATGATCAGAGTGACAACTTAAAAAGGAATCCATATAGGGAAAAGGGAACATATCACAGGTTCTTTGCGTTCTATGTTATTGTGACTCATCAGGTTATAAATTAAACATGACAAAAACTTAATAATAAATAAAATAAATTCTCACATTAAAGTATTCCCCAGGCCAAGAAATTAGAGAAAAATACAAAATCAAATGCAATGCTAAAGTAATTAAATATCTGAATAAATATCTATTGGCAAAAAATCTCAATAGAACATTTGAATTATAATCAGATGAATAATAATATAAAGACAGATGGATTTTGAGACACAAATTTAGATAATAGAAACAAATGTATGTTCACTGTTATACCTTTTTCAGTCTATTCCACAAATGATTCCAGAAAAACAATTCAGACACTGGGACAAACTTATATCTAGATTTATTTGGGCCAGAAAGAAACTAAGGGTCAGCTAGAAGATGCCTCAGCTACAAAAAGAGGAGAGTGGAATGTCCTTGCCTAACCTGAAACAACTTTTATGCAGCTCAAGGGAGGTTCCTGGTTTGTACATGCTACCCTCTATATGAGGCGAGATGGAAAGACATACAAGCCAAGATAGATATTTTGCAAATCCAAGCAACATTACGGGGCGTAACACTGGACTTACTGGACTTACTGCACTTACAAAGCCCTTAATGGTCAGGCTCCATCTTACCTTAAAGATCTCATAGTCCCCTACAATCCCACCAGGACTCTGCGCTCCCAAAATGCTGGTTTACTGGTGGTTCCCAGAGTTTCCAAGAGCAGAATGGGAGGCAGAGCCTTCAGTTATCAGGCTCCTCTACTGTGGAACCTTCTCCCAGTTTCGGTCCGGGAGGCAGACACCCTCTGTACCTTTAAGAGTAGGCTTAAAACTTTCCTCTTTGATAAAGCTTATAGTTAGGGTTGGCTCAGGCTTGAACCATCCCTTAGTTATGGTGCTATAGGCCTAGACTGCCGGGAGATCTCCCATGATGCACTGAGCTCCTCTCTCTCTCTCTCTCTCTCTCCCCCTCTCTCCACTCAATATGGATTCATATCCCATGTTACATGTTACTAACTCAGTATCTCCCCTTTCCTGTAGTATTGTGCTCTTCCGTCTCTCTCTCGTCTTCTGTCTCTTTCTGCAGGTATTTCTTCCTCTGGAGCTGTAGAGTCTGATCTGTGATGACAAGTCTCCTGCTGCTCCTACAACTCCACTCAACACCTGCTGCTAGAATTAGAAATTACTTATACTGCTATTAGTTGTATTGCTGTGTTAGCAGTTAATACTTTAATTATCACTACTATCACTACTACTGCTGTATTACTGGCCTCATCTTACATCTGATATGGAACCTGTGTTATGCTATGTTCTTCTTTCACTATTCTCTACCCCCTCTCCCCCCTCTCCCCCTCTCTCTCCTTCTTAACCCAACCGGTCGAGGCAGATGGCCGCCCACCCTGAGTCCGGTTCTGCTCGAGGTTTCTGCCTCTTAAAAGGAAGTTTTTCCTTGCCACTGTCGCCTAGTGCTTGCTCTTGGTGGGATTTGTTGGGTCTCTCTCTGTAAATACCTATTTTAAAGAGTACGGTCTAGACCTGCTCTATATGAAAAGTGCCTTGAGATGACTGTTGTTATGATATGGCGCTATATAAATAAAATTGAATTGAATTGAATTGGATATTTGGGGCAAGATTGTAAAAGAATACAATATGGAGAGAGACATCAAATTATTAATTTGACCTGCCCTGGATCCCAAATTCAAACTAGGAATCAGTGATGCTGGATTCAGAAAATATTCTGACCGAAGTGTATAAAAAGAAGAACAAGAAAATAATTTCCAAAATATATCAGGTTCTTCGGAAACAGAATGGGAACAATGCAGGATACATGAAAGCAAAATGGGAAAAAGAACTAAACATAGAAATATCACAGGAGGATTGGCGTTCAATGTGGATTGCACAGCATCCACAAGTTCAAAGAGGTGGTTCTTCATTACACCCCATATTAAATGCGCTGGAGGCAGTGCAGAAACTTGAATGCAGAAACTTGAATGCCAATCTTCTGGTCATGAAGATGCCATATCTTCTGGTCATGCCCCAAAATCTTTCTGGGAACTTTCTGGGAAAATACATATCTGAGAAAGATTTTGGGATATAAGATTCCTAATAATGTTAAGGTCTTGTATGTATGTGTTCTAAAAGATGATGTGATTATAAAGAAAGACTGGTATCTATGTAAAATACTGCTAATGGCCTGTAAAAAAAAGTTACAAAGAACTGGTATAAAACTGAGTCCTTAAGCCTCAATCAGTGGACGGACATAGTTAAAGAAAAGATGGAAAAGGTCTGCCTGAGGTCCAGAGGAACCATCTTTCCCAGAAAATGGGAGAAATGGACTACCTATATCAAAGGAATAGAGGACGCTACCTGAACATGAGATATATTAGACAATTAAGAACACTGGACATGATATATCACAGCAATACAAATTGAGAAGCCCCCATGTTGTTCGTTGTTGTCTTTCTTGATAGTTTATTATTGTCGGCTTGTTTCATTTTATGCTGAAAATATTAAAAAGAAGTATCAAAAAAAAGAAGAAAAAGTAGAATGCATGGCAGTATGCTGTTTTTTTTTTTAGCACATTCAGCTTCAATAAGTGTAGAAAAATAACTGACTCAGAAATGTCAAAATTTCTGTATTTCTGCTCACTAAAGACAGAACTACTGATGTTTTATTATAGAACACACTGGCCAACTGTAGGTAGTGATGAAAGATAAAAGCATTAAAATTAGATTTGTGTTCTGATGTTTCAGGCAACCTGACAAACTGCGGGTGGTGTGGATCAGGGAGGAACAGACGTCACAGCACCAAGGTAGTAAAGTCAAGATTAGAAGCAATAAAGATAGCCAACTATGCCTGCTCTTAGAGCAGAAATGACTAAAACATAAATTCTAGATTTTGATCCTAAAAGGCAGTCCATAGGAAACCTAGGAAACACTTTGAATCAGATGATCACTTTGATTAAATCCTTTTTCATATTGTTTGTCAGCTCCACAGTTGGCAACCAGGGATTAAGAACCCCTACAGAGGCCTGGTGGTTTGGCAGGTTCCAGAGAGCTTAGACATCACTGTCACACTCTTCAAGGTATGAAGTAAAGTTACTTTGGCTAAGTCCACACTGAAATGTTGTAGTTTTAAAATGCATCACAGTTGTTACATTCACACCTGCTGTCACACTGCTCCAGAGTTTTCTAGCCCTTAAAACAAAGACTATTGGGAAAAATGATGCAGACATGCATGTTCACTTCCTGATTTGGTTATCAGTCTTGACCAGGGCTTCAATAAGCAGTGGTGAATGCATGGATAATGAATTACAAGCATTGCAAGCAAATTCTTATTTTTCCTCATTGCTGCCTCATTCATTGTATTTTCTCCAACTAAGCAACCAACTGCTTCCTGTTTATACCAGCACATGTATGCCATGTGTACAGTGTACATGATGGTCATGTGATGTACGTTTTCAGGCGTGTTAGTATGAACCGAGATTATTTCTGATACAGAGCTGAAACACTTGTTCAAATTAAATGACAACATATTAATATGGATGTAGCTCCAGTTGTGGCTGATAGATTGTTTTGATTTTAAATGGAAAATAGCTCAGCTGTTTATCTGGATGGACAGTGGCATGGCTAAGACATCAAGCAATTATTTTTTCTTCAACAGGAACCTACTGCTGAGGAGTTTGAAGACAAGGATTGGACTTTTGTCATTGAAAATGTAAGTTATGCTCTGTTCTTAGTTGTGGTTTCATTTAATTGATGTACTTACTGCAACTTTTAATTGGAAGACTAAGATGGAGAATGTATTCTCAGGGAGAAGGAATTTGTTTGTGTTCAAACTTAAAGTTCCAGTCCATTTGGTTTATTTCACAGGAGACAAAAGGCCGCAGGAAGGTGTTGGCATCAGCTGAGGTCAATATGAAGAAGTATGCCAGTGCCACGCTGGCCCAGTATGATGTAACACTAAAGCTCAAACCACTGTCTGTAAAAGTGGTGGAAGCCACACTGAAACTGAACTTGTCCTGTATCTTTCTCAAAGAGGGGAAGGCCACGTAAGTACTCAACACATGATTCTAAAATAAACTGAAAACAGTAACTCCTCCACACTGTATACTGTGGCTTTATCTCAGAACTTACTATGTAACAGCCAAGTTGAAGCCAGACCAATGTTAATATTTTTGGACACAGATATTCTTGTACATCTAGTGTTTTCTACTCTCCACAGAGACGAGGACATGCAGAGTTTGGCCAGTCTAATGAGTATGAAACAGAGTGACATTGGCAATCTGGATGATTTTAACGACAGCGATGATGACATGGGTGAGGAAAGAAGGGCCAGCTTTGGAACTACATATGCTGCTCACGTTACTGGTAAGACTAGGGACAGACCTAACAATCACTGGAGTGAGAACACTAAATTAACAAACAATGACAGTCTGAGACAAAATAATCCTGATCTGAGTTTTTACTTGAAAGCAAAGACTTGCAGGTTTTATGGTTTACAGGTATCACACACTGAGTGGGCAAAAGGGGAAACTGCCCTGGGCCCTGACCCTCAGAGGGCCACTAATCATGAACCTGGAAGGTTCATGAACCTGGAAGGTGGTGACACTTAAGTAATCTACCACTAGAAATATGAACTGAAGTGATAGATAGGTTAAAGTGACACTGAGGATCTATGTAATGTATTTTTAAAGCCATTATTATTTTAGTTTAAACTTTTTTATTATATGGTTACAAATGTAAATAGTGTAATGTAATATTTGTGTTAGTATATTTTTTGTAGAAGATTTCCATTTGAAGTTCAACATCTCAAACATAGTCACTAGCGTACAAACACCAGCATTAACCTGCGGATGCCTCTAAAGAAATGTGTTCTAAATAAAGTGTCACTGCACTCGATTCAGCACAGGAATGTACTGCAATTAGCACACAATAAAAAGTGTAATTCATTCTGGAAAAAGGTCCACACCGTGCCACGTGAGTGAGGTCTTTTCCACCCATTGTCAGCTTCAGCTGCCCCAGGCTGTCCAGGCTGCCCCATAAGTGCTGGCTGACACCCAGACAGCTGACCTTTAAGTCCTGCAGACTGCTTTATTCTATTCATTTTTACGACCATTAGACTCTGCTTCAAAACAATGTGAACATGATGATAGAGAAACAGGTCTGTCTGTATCAGTCATGCTCATGCTCAATATGCTCATGCTTAGACATGCTCTATATGGAGGTGTGTGTGTGTGTGTTGTGCCCTGCAGAGTAGAGAATGGAGAGTCTTGTTTGACAAAAATTAGTCAAATAAACATTGGACAGGCTGTTCCAGAAAACACTGGTGGCAGCAACTCAATGATTGTACAGAGTCCACGGAAAGTGCTGATGGAATTAAAACATGTTCCTCCTTACCTTGTAGATTTTTGTTGAGTTAGAGTGCATATATCTTTCTAGTAAAACAATAACCATCATTGTGACATGTCTTATGGGTTGTGACATGTGACATGTCTTATGGGTTCAATGAGTGTCAATAAATAAATAAATACTATTAAATAATGCCTAATGATTCCTAATCACAGACAGTGTGTTCAGTCAGGAACAGGTGTGGTTTTAAGTGTGGTTTTATTTACACACAAAAAGCCTGATTCTAATTGCAGGAATTTACTACATGTTTGCAGTCAGACAGGCTAACTCATTAAAATACGCAGTAATTAACATCAGTGTAGATGATGGAATAGTGGCATTAACATGTGCCAGAGGCTGTCAGATTTGGGCTTTTACAGCCAATATCCTGGATGTCCCTTCTCACCTTTGTATTTACCCCTCAAACTGCTGCCTCCTCTTTTGTTTCCTATTCAAAACTCACTTCCCTTTTCTTTTATACTGTCTGTCAGCTGTTCCCTTTTTCTTTCTATAACAGCTTCTGCTCCTTCCACTGCAAGAATACATGATCTGGCTTGGCGGCCTGCAACTGAATCAGGCCCTACAGGTATCTGTCTGTTTCCTGATTTACTCTTCCACCTTAATGACTGGTCCTGATTGCTCACAGCATTCCGTCTGTAGCATTTATATTGACATATGTAATTCAGATATTATGTTCAGAGTAAACTAGTGTAGTTTTACAGACCTGAAAATAGTTAAATCAGTCTTTTGGTTTGTCTGTAGTTTCATTATTTTTGAACAATAATCAGATTATCACTGTCCACTTCAACCCACTCTTTCATTTCACTTTCCCCATTTATCTCATCTCTTATCTTTCACCCAGTAAACTCAGAGATGGATTGGAAAACATCCTCTGGCATTTCCTCCACCATCTTGGTCCCATTTTGTCCTCCTCTGCCTGAACCCCCAGATCCCCCTGTTCCATCCTCTTCATTGCGAACCCACACACGACCACCGAGCACTAACCAGCAGACTCGGCCCTCCCTCCATGCCTACTCATTACCGGCCTTTAAATGTGCTCACCCTCCTGCACTTCCCAAAATCTTCCAGCCCAGTGCTGGATCAGGTAGTGGTGAACAGATATCCCTCATCCTGTGTGGTCTCTTGTCTCGTCTAGTTCAGATGACTATGATAGAAAATGTACAAAAATGTACAAAAACTTAAGGACTGCACTGATCTGACCAAATCTGAAGAAAACTTACTGAATGTTAAGCACAAGCTAATTCAGCTTAATTCTTTGTAGTAGATCTGGTAAACTCTGGATATTTGATGGGGCCTTTATTTACTTTAACTGCAGAGAGAGCTATAACTTTATTAGGAACAGGCTCATATTAGAGACAGGTCTATGCCTAATTTTCCTCCTACTGTAGGAATTTATGAGATCTTTTTAAATTTGAAACATCCATAGGAAGTGTTTAGTTTCACTGAATGTGGCTGGGTTTTATGATGGAAAAATTAGAAAAAAGTGGTTAAAATGAAAATCAAACTCTGTCATGGGATGAATTGAATGTCCTCGCTTTAAATTCCTGAGCTTTACCTGGGCTCATTTACTGCCAGTTTCCTGAATTCTTCCATTTGCAAAAAACATTTGATTTTCACAGTAAATGTGTGTACAGAAATGCTTGTGGCTTTTGGCTTTTGACCATCTGTGTCCAGACAGGGCTGTTGTCAGGCCAGTGAAGTCAAGTTAAATCAGCTTAAGCCTTTCAAATTTACTGTACATCTTCTGTGTATCTACAGGTGCAAATAGGTTTAAAGAACACTTTATTATCACTGAATAAAGCATGTTTTATTCAGATGTTATTCTCAAATGTAGAATTTAAAATTTTCTTTACCCTCCCCATGATGAAATGGCTACCATGAGTCACATCACTGATTTAATATTTGCAAATTTTTGAATTTGCCTCTGGCTAACATCCTGAATTCTTTCCCTTTTTTTTTTTATAAAGGAATAGTTCAGCATTTTGAGAAACACATTTGTTTGCTTGCTTTCTTAGAGTGAGAAGTTCAAATTGATATTAATCTCTCTGATTTAATCTCTATTTGTGTTTGAACTCAAACTTTGAACTGGACAGAACCAGGTCAGCTGGCTTTAGGTAGATTACAGGTTCTTTAAAGAAGGGTGAGTTAGATTTAACCCTCTATGGTATGCATTATGATATCAATGAGGAAAAATTACTTGTGATGTTTTTCCTACTTAAAACAGTAAAACACTTTAACATTATCAATAAACACTTATACACTAACACATTATTTTTAACGTATTTATTTATTAAAAGTTGTGGACATGAGCATGTACACACAAAATCATCTGAGGGTCATCTGACCACTTTTTCGCATTTTCATTGGTTTGTATTTCAGTTCCCCTTACCTTAAATGGGTGTCTCATTTTATTCAAAAAAAGCTAAAGCATAAGCCACATTTTATATTTGTTTCTATCTGTCTGCTTATGTTTTCCATTTGGCTGGCTGTTTAACACTTTATGTATTTCAAGTTTCACTCACTATTTTCTTGTTTCTTGGTTTATCTGTCTGCTCTCCCCTGTCTTTTTCTGCTGACTCCTTCATATACCTCTGCTGTCTTTTTAGTGCCCATTTCAGCTCCACGAAGGCCCCATAGCTTCCATTGTGGCTCCTTTCCAGCTGAGGGCCTGGAGGCCACATCTTCTGTCTCCTTTTTACCCTCTGATCAATCTCTCCACCCTCCTGCTCTCTCTGATACCTCTCAGAAAGGTAGTGCATAGATCAGTTCAAATAGTTGAAGACTGAAAGAATTGTACATGTGTATAATTCTGTTTTTCTGTACTTGCTTTTAGGCTAATGCTGTATTTACATTCAGTGAGCTTATATTGAAAGACTCCTGCTGACATTTTCCCCAATATTGTGATTATATCCTAGGAGATTAACAAAATGATTTTACCAAGCATTTTTCCAAAGTTATTGGCAGAGGTCCTGCTGGAGCTCTTGGTTTTTACAAACCAGTCATTTGGGAAAAATTGAGAGATTCCCAATACTAATAATCTGCCAACTGTTTTTCTGACACCTACCAAGCTAACTAACCAACTACTAAGTGAGTTAGCTAGCTGCCTGTGTGAAAAGTCAAAGGTAAACAATACAGTGTTTTTTCTTTATAAGAAATACATCTGTTGTAAGTACAGATGAACAGAACAGGCATCTGTGTATTTTCTGTTGTTTGGCCAACAAATGGAATTCATGTGAATTAGTTCTGGCTGTGCTTGTTACTTATTGGCTGGCAAAATATGTGGTCAGCTATTCTTTTACGAAACATTTTCACAGCTTGTTGCCTGCAACTGCCCTCTTTCAAATTGTAATTTTTATGCAGCATAGTCATAGTCTTTCCCACCATTTTTCATCACTACCCTCGTTTTCTGTCACTGAATCTTCCTCCCTCAGCGTGTCCTAGTGTCTGGAGAGCACAGAGCGTTCCCTCCTTTTCTTCTGTCTCCTCCTCATCAGAACCTCTCAGCTCCTTCCTTCCTATACCTCCACCACCTTCTGCTCCCAGACAGCCCAAAACTTGCCCCAGCTCTGTGGGAGAGCCGGGCTCAGCCCTCACCAAACCGACCAGTCTTCCATCTGCCCCTGAGACAGGTACAGGGCCAGAGATACAGTGTAGGTCAGGTTACTTCACATTTCTACAAGCTTTTCCCCCTGTATTCCCACATTTTTTCTCCTCTTCTTTCTAGCTCCCTGGCAGAGTGAATGGAGGCCTCCTAAATTTCAGGCCCCTCTAGCACAGCCAACCCTCTCTCCTAAGTTTCTGCATCTCTCTGCCAGTGATCCTGGACAGCCTGCAGTGTTGCGGAAAAAGCAGAGAGTAGAGATGCCATGTAATGCTGCTCTATGTGAAACTCAACTCAAACCTGACATCCTCCCTTACTGTTCAGCCTGAGCCTCCCTGTTGTATGCATGTCCATTTCATTCATGTTCTCTGTTCTTAACCCAGTACCTCTTCCACTGCTTTGACATGTGATTTACTAATGTGTAGCTTTGGTTCATCCTTACCAGTTCAATATTTAGATTAGTTTGGATGGAATATAGAATTCCAGTGCCTATTTAATACAGCCTGACAGTGCACAAAAAACATTGTTGGGAAAATTGTTAGGAGACATGTTATAGACTGGTCTGATTTGAGATCAGTCTCTTGACAACAAAAGTGCCATCTAGACATGCACCTATATAAGTATGATGTCAACAGAGGTAAAAAAATAAAATAAAATAAATCCTCACTAAACAGCTACCATAATATTCAGACCAGCTGTCTTCTTACCATACATTTTCATTGAATGCCCAATTGCATGGATGAAATCATGAATATCCAGCATATGGCTTTACAAACAGCATGTGAGCAAACAAGAGTCCTAGCTTAAGTTCTTGTCTCTCTATGTATGTTGGATATTATAAAAAAGGCAGCAGCTTTCTCAGTCTAATAAATTATTAATTTAATGCACATTTCTTATTGAATTCACTGTGTTTTGTAATGGTCTTGTCATGTTAAGCTGCATGTCTATGTGTCTGAATCACGCAAGGACATAACTTTAAATGGATAGATAAAGCCAGCAATATTACATATCTGAAGGGAGGATAAGAAAATTCTATGATGTTAGGCTTATCTTCAATCTGGCTCATTCACAGTGTTTTGTGGTTTGTTAAATTGATTTAGTTTATCATAGAAGGCCAGAGAAAACTTTTCTCTCTGTGTGTTTAACCTTAAACTAAATCAATTTATGTCAGTGTGATGGTATTCAGTTCAGGTGTGCTTACAGAATGAAAGTTGCTTATAGAAGACCTCTTCTTCTGCCCACTTCCTGTCTCCCTCTCTGTCCCGTCTTTCTTCCTTAAAACTCTAGTCTGTGTTTGATTGCACACCTTTTTAAAAATTTTTGCTCTTGTTCTTTATTATGTGCACATAGAATTACTGACCATTATAGGCCCTAACATTCGGGAAAATGCCCACTTAACTAATTTTGGAAAGTGTACTCAAGGTTTGGGTTATTGATATCCCTCCCTCCATTCCCTCTCTCCTGCCCTCTTTCTTCCCCTCCATCCCTCTGCCTCAATTTCCTCCCTGTCAGCTTCATCCTCTCTGCCCATTGATCAATCTTTGGAACAGACGCCTCAAACAGGGTCTGGATTTGTTCCCTCCTGGAGACCCCAGATCACCCCCACATTAGACCCCTCACCTTCTCCTCTAAGGCCTTCCTCTGCTCTTGTTCTCTCTGGGCCTCCTCCTCCTCCAGCCTCATATATCCCAAACTGCCATAATCTCCCCCACTGACCAGCATACAGGTACAAAATCAAAAAATGAACAAGATTCATGCTGTTACTGTGTTATTCCATTTAGCATTAAATGAGTTTGTCAAATCCATCAGATATACAAGCATATGTCTCCACCTGCTGGTTAATTTTATTTAAGCATCTAAAAACACTTGTTTCCACACTGGTTAGAATATACACTGTTCGCACTGTGCTGGCATGGTGACATATGAGTGTACATTTTCAGGTTCTTGTCTATGATTTTCTTCCTTTTAGAATTCAAAAGACAGTTGAGGCACTCTGAGTGAAGAGGATAGCCAATGTACATCACCTACAGGTGAGCATTAACACAGAGAGAGGTGAATCAGAATTAGTGATATCTATATGAAATGACTACATGGTTTATCACTTTAATATTATGTTATTCAGCTCTGATTCCAGAGCCCCTACTAGCCAATGGTCAGAGCCGTCCAGGGCTTCAGAATGGAAAAGAGATGCACATTTTGGAATCGAGGTTGCCAAGACAGCAGCAGGGGTAAGTAAATAAAAAAGACTGCTTAGGTTTGGTGTTTTTAAATGTTTGGTGTTGTTGGCATGGCATTGCTCCAATGAGTTGCAAGCGGAGAGATAGATTTAAGAAAATGATTTTAGCATGAATAGTTTGGATTTGTGACTTTGGAAGTAGCAGTTTGCTCAGGACAAACTGTTCTCATCATGAGAAAACTTCTTTTAACAATGAAGAACATTGATAAGGTTGAAAGGACTTCAAAAATCTAAGAAGGGGACCTTGTGACCTGTGTCAATGTTAAAAAGTGTATATACAACACCTTTCAAAATGAAAGTCAGTCCATCACAAAACCATCTTAGTACAAAAATACAGTTATCATAGGGACAACACAAGAACAAGTAAAGGAAAGAGATACACTGTACAGTCAGGTTTGAGAGCAAACTCTTAACAAAGTTGGAAGGGAAAGGCAGCCAAATGCTCTGCTTCCCTTCATTTTAAGTCCAGTTGTGAGAACAATCCAGTAGACCTTGGGTAGCCTATCTGAGACATTTAAGTCATTACTAAACTTATACAACCCTTATTCTGAAAAAAGACAATATTCCTATGAAATGTTTTACTTGGCTAATGAAAATTAATATTCCCATTTACATGCAGCTGTTAGTGGTCCAGTTAGTGTTAAACACAATTGTGTATTTAGCATTTCTGTAATGTAAATGTATAAAAATACATGTCTTATAAATGCTAAAGAGTAAGGCCAAATTCAGAGTTCAACATAAAAATGGAACTAAAGCCCCAGAGGTGGCGGTGGCTCAGGAGATAGTGTGGTCCCCCACCAATTGGAAGGTTGGTGGTTTGAACCCTGGCTACTCCACTCCACATGCCTAAGTATCCTTGGGCATTATACTGAACAGAGTATGAATGTGTGTGTATGTGTTAGAGGGCACTTTGTATGTGTATATATATATATATATATATATATAGAACAAGTGCTGTATGAATGTGTGTGAATGGCAAATGTGATCTGTAGTGTGACATGCTTTGAGTGTATGAGCATATAAGTGCAGTCCGTTTACAGTAACATACTACACAGCAGGTTCATGAACAGACCTTTGTTCTTCACTGTGGCACCACTACCAACTGCCAACTGGGTCCCCAGACCCAGATAGACCAATCCGCTGATGGTTTCCTAGTACATGTTAAAGACATTTTAAACAACCCCTATGAACATGGATGGTTCAGTGTGAAAACATTTTGCTGGTTGCTGCTGGTTGCACTGGTACATTTCTTCTTTCTTACAAAAATGCAAAGAAAATGCCTCTGATACAATCATATAAAACATATAAATATATGTCTTCTAAAGCAATGTACTCTGAACTTTTCACTACGTTTTCACTACTCACATCCAGGTCTTTCCAACTGTCCCCATACACAAGCCTCTCCTCTAAAGTTGTCATGTCAAGTATATTCTTTTCAATTGATGGTGTGGTGAAAAGTTCAAATGCTGACTTTATTTCTTGGACATGGCTGACAGCGTATCTGGTGGGACCTGGAACCATTTTGATTACATTAGCAGCACTAAGTCTACCCTGTTGTTCAGGTGGGGAGACGGACCATAATAACTTTCCATTTCTGGAATGTAGTATGTTTGCTGGTGGTTGAGAAACAACAGGAGGGTCAACACTGACGATTATGAGGATGCCTCATAATCAGGGTCCTCCTCAACATCATCCTCTGTCTCAGACACATTCTCCTCTATGTCACTTTCATGTTCAAAGAGATGTGACAACACCTCATTGACAGAAAATCTTTCCTTAGAAGTCATTTTTAGTTGAGAGAACAGAAAGAGAGAGCACACAGAGCACAAGAGAAAATGGTTCAGAAGGCTGCTGTGCACGCTTTTATATATTTGCTCCACCCCTATGTTGTGTGAACTATCAGTATCTTTGCGGGAACCATATTTTCCTGCCCCACAGATTGGGAAATATGAAAGTTCTCGCAATGATGATGATGTGCCCCCCCTCCATGTCGTGTGAACTATCAGTGGTTCTCGCACTACTACAGTGGTTAGGGCTCTAAAGCTTTTTGAAGATTATATAAAATTGCATGTTATAGTGACCTCAATATCACCCAAAACAACCAAAACAAATGTGTGTAAAATGTTGATATTTCTTATGTTTTATACAGCTAAAACAGCCTGTGGTCAAATTGACCACAAAAAGAACACCAATGTGTACAGTATGTGTACAGGACATTGAAAACATATCATCATATAAATTTTGTGTTTACCCAGTTGTCCCCAATAAATTAGGAAAAGTCATTAAATATAAAGCAAAAAAAATGATGTTCATCATTTATTTAGAGACGTTAAACATTGAATGGGGTCAAATTGACCCCAAAGATAATAGGAGGGTTAAAGAGAGCAAAGTTTGGAAATGCTAACTAGAGTTACTGACGTGACTCTTGACGCTTCATAAGGTTAGGAGTTCCACCATCAAAATGTGTTTAATAAGGGTCTGCAGGCTACTAATGCTGCTAATTTTAGCTCACATTGTTTTTAGATGCTCAGCTTGTTTTTAGGTGAGGATTCCCTCAGTGGCATTCAGGAGATTTTTGCCGGGAACTGAATTATCTACCAAGGCCTCACTGAATAAAGCAGTTTCATATTTAAGACAATTCTCTTTTCACTTTTATAAAAAGTGACGTGACTTGAAAACATTAAGAAAGTAGTCGGGTGACCAGGAGCTGGCGCTTACCGAAAACACTGTGGATTTATAGTGCCGAAACCTGAGCTCTAACGACAGGAACAAATAACAAATAGATTTGGTGATTTAAATGATTTCAGATGATATGTAGCTACAGCCCTGAAAAAGAATCTTATGGAAGCAAAGAAAGTAGCAATAACAACTGATGCATGGACAGCTCTCACATTGGATTTCTGTCACCTGCACGTTACATTGATGTTGACTGGAAGATTTCAAGTTCTGTGCTTTAGACTCTCACCACAGATGACAGACACACTGCTGAGAACTACTCACTAGTTGTTGATGAGTGGAGCTTGGGAGGTAAATTTAGTGCATCTGTATACAGCGCAAAAAACATGACTTGACAACATATTATTATTTTGGTTTGAGTGGAGGGCACATGTTAATTATGATGTCACGACTAATCTGCTTAAATTGGCTTGATTAATGGACTTCAAAAAGTAATTAAAAATGCCCATCGCTAATCGTAATAGATGAAAGAGATCATTTAGATCATAATCATTACAGCTCATCCTCAGAAGGGAAAATTAGAAAAACAGATGGCAAATGCAAGTGACTTGATGCAATTTGGCAGCATTTTAACATTTGCTTTTTGTTTCTAATGTTGCTCAGAGAATGAAACTGGAAATGTATCACATTTTTGTCGTTGTGTGATAACCATAAAATAATGATAATAATAATATGATGATGATAATGGGCTTTTGTTTATACTAGTGGCATTAGGGAATACAGTGTGTATGTTGAGGGGATAGCAAATTATAGTTGAAGTGCACTGTAGCCAACTTGTAAAACAGTGTAGTAGCAACTGATCATTCCCTGAAAGTCCACAATGTGTCTTTTTTTCAGCAGGTAATAAAATATATTGTGGAAAATTTGGGGAATGTCTAACTATCAGAAATTGAATACCACCCAATCCTACCCCAAGCAGTAAAAAAAGACCTGATGCAGCTTTAACAACAACTGCATCTACATGCCGCTTTGTAAACAAAATTAATAGCATGTTTTGGTCTGCATTTGCTATTTTAAGCTTGGAATAGCAAGTTTGGCTTTAAATACTTCAGGCCTCAAACAAAGTCTCTATTTCTTTGACTTGAAAGTACTTCTAGTAATGTAAAGTAACAGGTTTTCCTGATCAGAACTGCAGAAAATGACAACAAAATGCACAAATAAAACACACATCTGTCCAAATGTATTTGTAATTTAGGTTCTCGTGTCTCATGACAGACAGAAAAAATGTCATTTAGATATAACAAGTATTTAAATAAGCCTTTACTTTCACTGCAAAGTTGAATGAAGTGACACCCTGGTGTCCCCTGTTGAGCAGCTTCCACTGCTTTTGGTCTTGTGGCTATGTTTCAGAACTGCAGAAATATGTGTCACCATATTGCTTGATTGGCTGTGCATGATATATCCTAAGATATGGGACTTAAAAAGGATTTTTTTCCATCAAATTTTAACAAAAACAATTTATTTGGAGTTGTGTTGATGTAGCAAGTGCCAGTATGTTGGGAGCATTCATTCATTGTATTATTTTAAAAGGCTGCTGCTTTTACCAAGACCTAGTCATTCCTTCCTCGATTTACCACAGAATGTTTGTTTGTTTGGTAACTGTGTGGTTTGAATCTCCTGTGGTATGTTTTTGCAATATATAATTTTTGCAGCTCAATCAGTCACATTGCTCACTTGTTTATATGCTGTTTAGGGGAATTTGTGAATTTGGCCTGGATGGTACTGCATTACTGTGAAGGAGACTTTCCTTACATCATAATGTCTGTTTATCCCTCAGACCTGAGAGCATGGCCTCACTTCTGACCTTTAGTCCAGAGTGCCCTCAGCCCCAGGGTTGAAATATTTTGAGATGCCAAAAAAACAGATGGATCAGGCAGAATCAAGGCCAACAAGGACATTCCCAACGTCCAGCCAACACTTCCTACCTACACCTCTGCACCTAAGCAAAACCCTGATTTCCACAATACAACATCCACTTCAGTCAATGAACTTCTGGTCAAACCAAGGAGTCACTTGTCGAAGATGTCCATTCAGTTAGGGAATCCAGTAGCCCAACTTGAGCCTGTTCAGCATATACCTCATTCTTCAAACCCACAACCACTACTTCCAGATCACTCCAGGTACCTTTGTTGCACTTGCCTCGAATTGCTACAACTTCTGACACAAAACCTGTAGGAAGGATAGGAATGGCCCACAGAAAAGCCATAAGTCTGGATTTGCGGTAAGTGTGCCATGGTACTCTGTCAGTTAATGCCTACCCACTCTGTAGTGAAATTCACTTAAATTCTTATCAATTTAAACACTGGCACTGCATCAGTCTTTTGTGTCCTGATATCAGTCTTTGGTGTACTCTACTCCTTCAGAAATGGGAGCATGACCGCCTCAGTGTCAGCATGTCTCAGAGACACCAACTCTACTTTTCCTCTAGTGGTGATGACCAAAACACCAGAAGCTAAATCTGGAGAATGGTCCATTACAGCAAACTCACAATTGGAGAAGCCACACAGAGACACTCTAAAATTCAGCCCTGCTGTTCCAATACCTGCTGTGGATATGAAAACCACATACAGCACAACTGTTTCAGACCAAGTCACTTCAAGATTGGACTCTCATTTTGGGTTTCTCTCAGAACAGCAGGCTGCAACAAACAATTTGTCAAATCAAAGAGAAGAATCTAGAGTGGATTTTGCATTGTCTTCAACAAATTGTTTTATTGTGTGTGGTTTGGACTCAGAGCATTGTATGGAGATAGGAAGAACTGAAATGTGGCTTTTGTCTATGGATAAGAGGCCATTGTGTGAAAGAGATAGGAGAGAGGACCTTGTGTTACCAAGCTCTGCAATCAATACAGAAGAAAAGTGTGTGTACATATCTAAGGTGGAACTTGGCCCATTGTGTCTAAGAGGGAGTTCATTTTCTCATTTAACATCCACTTTACAGAGTGAAGCTCAGATTGCAGAAACAGTGAGAATGCCAAGTATGATTAAGTTACTGTCAAATTGCTCACAATGTTCTAAGATTCCTGTATGCCATCTTTACATCAGTCACAACTTACAGCTTGGCCAGCTGATGAGAGGTTACTTTCTCAGAAGTTACCTAGAAAGAGATCACCATTACTCCATTATCTAGATTATATTATTTCCCTTTATGAGGGTACTGAAGGAATTGCAAAAATGGTGGATATAACACCATCATGCTCAAGGTGTGCCAGTGTTCCTGGATTCCCATCTGCTATGAAATCTGAGCCAAATATGGTGCACTTCTTACCTACCTGTCCCAAAATTTGCAGGTTCCAGTTTAGCTTCTGTTGGATCAGTGGCTGGGTATGAAAAGAATGTTTGGGACAGATGTTCTATTTGGGAAAAAACATTGCAGATAAAAGAAGCTATTGTTTCACACATGTCTTGTGTCCAGGAACAAGATATCAGTGATATTAATATGGTGGTCATGTTGCCAACATGTTCTATAAAGGCCAGTGTTCCAGGCTTTCCGTCTGCACATTGCAGAGAGCTAAAAGTATGGTCAATCATCTCCCTACATGCCCAAACAGACAATATTTGCAGGTATGCCATTTAGGCAAAGAGTTATGGTGTATAATGACAACTGGCATATTTTGAGGGAATTTATAATCGGTAGACCATTAAGAAGTAATCCTGTTCTGGTTCAGCAAA
>NW_026116696.1:0-22413 GCF_001640805.2 Lates calcarifer
CAACTTTTTTTTCCACTAAACACAGATGTAAGGTTTACCTGGGTCACAAAGTTGTGTGGTTTGGTACCTGGGTACCCACGTCAGTGAGGACCTCAGGGGACTGTCAACTCCACACTTTGGTCAAAAAGGCACAAAAGACTTCACTTTCTTGGAACTCTGAGGAAGGTCAACCTCTCTGCCAAGCTTCTAGAGTCATTCTATCATTGCTCAGTAGTCAATCCAACACTAACATAATGTATAAATCACAGTCCAATATAATCATTTGTAAGACACATCTTTATTTTCTTTATAAAATCCCCCAGCATGCGTTTCTCAACCTGGGTGCGCACACAAAATGTGAGTGGTGATCTGATGAGGTAAAACGTAGCTTATATCCTAAGTATATGTAACTATGATACAGGAAGACTGTACTACCTTGGTTATTATGACTAATCATTACTTATTATTTATAAATTATTACTATTCTAAAATAAGACTCTAAATAGGAGTAAACTTTACACAATATCCTGCTATGTATGCAAATAGGAATTTAATGTTCTTTCAGTTTTCTCTTTCTTAGAATGTGAAAAAAGTAGAGCTCAATATATCAGAATGTGGTTCTTTATAGTGAACAGGTCTTTTTTTGTTAAAAGAGATGGTTGTTTTTCATTTAAATGTCTGGTTAAGATGAGGAATAAAAATGTTAAATAATATTTTAGTGCCTTTTTGTGATTTGATATGCTTGGAATGATTGTGTTAAATCAGCAGATGGTATCGTCTCATATTGATCACTGGCTCTGAATCGAATCAAATCTAAATTGTATCATAGCAGACTTTGTGATATCGGCAAACATCAAAACATTGTCCACTGGATCGATATAATATTGTATCATGATCAAACTTGTGATTTACACCCCTATTGCTCAGCAGAGAGCATACTGATGCACTGCATCACAGCCTGGTATGGGAATTGTACAGTAGCAGACAGAGCAGCTCTTCAGAGGGTGATTACCACAGCACAAAAAAATCACTGGACTTCTCCTGCCCCCCTTAGGGAACATCTATAGGTCTCACTGCCTCAGCAGAGCATGTAACATTATCAAAGACAACACATCCCTACCACCACCTGTTTGCACTACTGCACCTGGAAGATGCTACAGAACCATAAAGACGAGGGATAGGCATTTTAATTTCTTTTGAAGTCCATTAATTAAGCCAAGCCCCAAGCCCCACTCATCAACAACGTACATCAGACTAGTTATCAGCAGTGTGTCTTTCATCTGTGCTGAGAGTCTAAAGCACAGAACCTGAAATTCAGATACACTGCAGATACACCGATCAGCCACAATATTAAAACCACTGACAGGGGAAGTGAATAACATTAATCATCTCTTTACATTCCAATGTTCTGCTGGGAAACCTTGGGGGGCTAACATTCATCTGGATGTTACTTTGATATATGCCACCCAATTTAACAATGTTGTAGACCAAGCACACCTCTCCATGGCAAACACACTCCTCGATGGCAGGGGCCTCCCCCAGCAGGACAATGGTCCCACCATACCACAGAAACTGCTCAGAAATGGCTCAAGGAATACTGCAAAGAGCCTGAGGTGTTGACCTGGCCTCCAAATCCCAGAGATCCCAATTTGATTGAACATTTGTGGTATGGATCCACTGCCAATATCCCAGTGCGGACATCACAGGACACCCTTAGGGGTCCTGTTTCCACACCTGACGGGTAACAGCTGTTTTAGCAGCACAAGGGGGGGCTACACAATATTATGCAAGTGGTTTTTCATGCTGTGACAGATTGGTGTATTTCTAGAGGCATTATTTGTTGATCTGTTGATCATCAAAATGCCAGAAATCAGCCAAATGAATCAACCGACCAATTACAGTGTTTCCCCTACCACTGCGACCCCTGCCCTTAAAAGAACAGCAAAATTTAAAAAAAATTAAAAGATCATTTACGTTCGCGTTTCTCTCTCAGCTTCCTGTTTCACGTGCGTTTCTGTGTACACGTCCGCACACAGAGGCAAAAGAGCCGCAGAGGAGACAGGTTGACAACTCACTGTTAAGAGTAAGAAAAGCTCTGACAAGTGTTGAAAGTTTTTGTAAATCATAGATGGACAGACACTAACCCTCAATGTCCGAAAGTCAAATTTAATTTAGCCTATGCACGTTATCTGCCAATGGTTGTTCTGAATAAGCTAAAATCAAATGCTAACTATATGTTACCATTTAGCTTAATTAGCCATATGTCTTTAAATTGAGCTAATTCTTAAAGGCGAAGCCTCAACCAGGTCCCCTCCCTCAACCTGCCTGTATCTGCCAAACACTGATATTTTTTTTTTTTTTTTTTTTTTTTTTTTCAAAAGGAGCCACTTTGCAGTATCAATATGATAAGTACATAGGATGAATTACGAGGAGCTGGAAAATGTTGTTGGGGAGAGGAATGTCTGAAATACCCTATTTAGCAAGCTGCCACCACAACCAGACCACTGATAAGCAAAAGAAAATAGATGTGTGGATAAATCATAAGGATACTCATCCCTAGTGAATACAGTGTTTGATGGCCATTTGTACAAGCACAACTAGTTGCACTTAATTTTCTTGTTCAGTTTCATTTTGTTTTATTTCATTCATTTTCTGCATTTTTTAAAACAATTTTCTCCAACTGTGGAATGTCCAGTTTCTTATTCTACTTCCTAACAGTCCAAATACCAAAATCCTTAAACCCCACTGTTCTGACAAACTCAAACTGCAGCCAAGAAACCCCATCCATTAGACCTTGCCTCTGACGAGCAACAACAGTCGGAAACATTTTGTTAAACAAATCAGAGGCTGCTTCACCATATCAAATATTCCTAATTTTAAGAAAATAGGCATATATATGTAGAAGGCAGAAGGCAAGTGAAAGGTAAACACATAACTGTGATATTTCCTAGTTGGTCATATTGTTATATTACAAGTCCAAGGTGATGATTATGCTTTAGAACTGTGAGGAAAGGAGGTTTCTCCCATTCCCATTCTCTATCCCTTTTAAGCTTGCAAAGAAGTACTACTTTAACCCTCTGAATTCCCTCTAGTCGCGGGCAACTGGAAAAGTACTTGTCTGATACTTTCATTAATATTTCTGTAACACATTTGTTTAGAAACATACTTTCTCCATGCCCCACTCTATTTTGCCAACAAGCCCTCATTTGCAATTCTACTCCTTCTAGGGGCTTTGTAACCCATCATGGAAACTGGTGTCATTTTTTGCTATTTCCGGGGGAAAAATAAGTCGATAAATCTGTGTTTTGCATCTTTATTCATACATAATTTATCATCAAAATAATTTTTACCATGTTCTGATTAATGAAATTTATGGGCAGCCATACTGACTGTGTAAACCAATCATAAGCTGTGTTGTTGAACCGTGCGAAAACAGCTGATCCAATGAGAGTCGTAATATGGCGGATCACCGATTTACAGACATTACCTACTACATTTATGCTGTGTCCTTAGCATTTAGAGATCTAATTTAGAATGAATTCACACTTCAGAGGTAAAAGAATGTGCCAAGATAGTAATCTGAAAGCAGCTGATCCATCCGTGTGCTTCTACTGTAGCACTGTAGCACGCACAAAAAAATGATGCTCACAAAGGATACGGCCGCCAAGATGCGGCTCTGCCACGAAAACAACCCAGGAGAAACCAAGGGGGTTTTTAGAGGTTTTGAATATAGAGGTTTTGGAGACATATTTGACCATATTTTGAGGAGTTTTGTGCCCTGGGAGTGCAGTGTGTGCGTGATGTAGCTCACTGCCTGATCCTGGGTCAGAAACAATGGGGCGGAAATGGCCCAAGTGAAAAAAACAAGTGGACGCATAGATATAAATGTAAATATCTCTGCCTGTGTGTGCACTAGAGACTTCATTTTTCTTTTGTTTGTTACTGGAGACCTTGGGCTATATGAAATTAGACTCCCAACATTTGCACATAGTTTTCTTCTGTTGAAAAATGAATACAATTTAATACATTTTAGTCATCAGTTACTTGCTTGTATCTTTCAGTATTGGATTTATACAGTTCTTTAAATAGTACACTGGTCTGAGTACACTGACAAAAGTGGCCTAGACTTCAGAGGGTTAATTTATTTACAAATCTATTTCTTTTTCAAAGTTGCTTTAATCCACAGAATGCAAAATAAATAAAACTGTTTGCATTAATTATCCAAAAACTGTCAAAAATACAGATGCAACACAGAAAGGCAGCAAATCATTACAACAGAAAGTTGGCACTGGCTAATGTTTGGTGGTCTTAAAAAATAACTGATTACCATTAGAACTCCTCAAGTAACTGAAGCTGAGTATTAGGCTTGATACAGTGATCAGCACAGCACATGCAAACTGGACACAAGCACACCCATGAGTGCCAGTCTCACCAGTCTCCATGCTGCCTGCTATTGATAATTGAAAACAGGTGGTTAATGAAACAAATAGATCACTGTCTTCCTGCTTCCAGTTAGCTTCCTGTCCTGGCTTCCTGTCCTGGCAGTCTAAAGCGGGCCTCTGTATTACAAACAATATGCTTTATCATTCTGCTTTCCAATATGTGAAAAGTCAGTGTGTTATGCCGCCAACAGCTAGATACATATGTATCAGACAGAACTCTTATATAACTTCATCTTTTATAACTTCCTCTTTTTATTCATCCATGTGTTAGTCCACACCCAGGAAGAAATTTACACAGGCTACACTGTCTAAAACCACCAGCACTATAGCTGGTATAAGTTATAGTACAGCACAAATGTAATTTAAAGTAGTAAAATGGAAAAATCATCCAGATTTAAGAAACTTTGATGTTAGGGTGGTTTGTTGTTTAGAAGAACTATCATGTTTCGCCCATGTCTGACCCCTGCAACAGCCCATAAGTCCACCCTGTTCTTAAGCACAAGGTATGAATAATTCAAATGCATTTACACAAATATACAAGTACAAATCATGTATCCATGACTGTAGCTGTTTTTAGTATATGCCCTTTCAATCAGACTGCTGCAAGAAAGCTGTGTAGATATAATGTAGACATAGTATGTCTACTGTGACTGTAAGAATAGTTCTGCTCACTGGCAATGTGAGTGTTAATGAACAGTCCAGGGAGCCGATGACCAGGCAAAAGGCATGACTGGCATTTCTTAATAACTAACCTAAATCAACTAAGCTGTTACAAGAATGACAGTGTTGAGAGCACCATAAAACAATCACTGAAATGAAACAAGCTGCCAAAGGTGTACCTGTACGGCATATATATTCACTGGTTTCCCCACGTATGCTGAAAGACCACCGTAGCCTGTGTACACCTGAGGCTGAAGTCAGTTTTACCAATATCACTAATTTGTCAAATTAATGTAATTCAAATTCAGTATGGCCTTGCAGGCTAGCTTGGTAGCTACCTACCGTAGCCAATGCAGCATGCTAGAGACCGTTAGCTTGAGCAATTCAACACCCACTGCACCGTCATAAAGCTATTTGAAAACCACAACACAAAACCAGGGGTCAAAATGACACATCCAGCCGTAGTATACTGTTATGTCACTAGCATTAATTTTCTATTTTTACTGAACAAGTAGCCGAAATTGTGAGCACCGTCAGTTAAAATCAGCAAGATGTGAAGTCCCACAGCCACACCCACTTATGATGTTTACATCTTTGACAGGTCACCATCCGTCCATCAGTACACACAACCTGGGAAATCACACACAAACTCGGTTTAACTATAGCAGCCTTTACCTGACTGAAGCGATGGTCAATGTTAGCCTGTTAGCTAGCAAACCAACAAGGCTTTCAACACCATGTAGCCTGTTGGCAAAAACTGCTACCGTTAGCCTGCCGGTGGCTAGGTTAGCTAAACTAGCTCATGAACAAAAGATCTGATAATGTGGGTGATGGAATCAAACAAACAGAAATTATGATTGGTAAGTGTTCTCTAAGAAGCCGTATATTCTTACCGAAGAGTGGGACCGACACAAGCTGTGTCGGTGCTCTCAATTTCCTGTAAAATCCGCTCGTGCTCCGTTATACACTCCAGGGTTTCATTCTCCGCCATGATTGTTATGTGCATTGTGGCTATCACTGCAGCTACAGCGAGGTACAGCTCAATATGACAGCTGATCTATGGGGGGCGCTCTACAGTTGTAATGAAGTCAGTGACAGCAGCTTTGTTTCAACACATCCGGCACGTTACAGTACAGTTGGTTACAGCAAGATAAGTGCACATCCCCAGACCTTTAGACCTTTACCCAAAAACACTGTGATCAACATGGAAACCCATACTGGTTGTTGGTTGCTGGCTACATTGTTGAATTGCAGAATTTATATCAGTCTAGCAAGTACTATATTATAATTAAAGTGGTTGTCGTGTTTACCATAATAACAGAAGAATTAGAAAGGCTGTATAAATAGCTTCATAACAGACAATGTGGCATTTGAAAAAAGAAAAAAACACTGTTGTTGCCCTATTTATGATTGATACTCAATAATATTGTAATTACATGTTGTCACCTGTAAATCATGCAGTGATATTTCTTTCAGCCCTGAATGTCTACAGATTTTTATACCAGACCACGCATAGCAGCAGTCAGTCTAATGAAGCCTGACAAAGCAATACCTAGGACAAAAAAATGATACTTGCTGCTGCTCTTAAAGCTAATTTCTGTCTGTGTTTCTAAATGTATTTTTTAAAAGTACATTGTGCTACAAGTTCAGTTTCACCTTTGACATTTTAAATATAGTGAGTAAATGTGTTTATTTCCTTCTTAAATACAGTAGGCTACTTTCAAATTTCCCCATAGATGCTCATAATCTTCATAAAGGCATCTCTTGATGTACATATTAAGATCAAGCAGCATTTTACATTATTGACTTTGTAAATCAGATGAATGACTCCACAATCAATTGTGGCCAGCACATGAAATTTTAAAATTGTGTCCTGAATGAGATTACCTTAAGGTAGTTCCAAGGGGCAGGTCCACAGATTCTAATTCTGTTAAAATATTTCCAAAAGCTTTCTCCTCTTCTTTGTTGTCCTCTTCACTTTGACTGGGAGGATCAGGTAAAGCAGCATGGACCCTCACACTGGCCATTTCTCTTTTCACACTCTGAGATCTAGATCTCTGCATGTGAGAGACAGAAGGACACCAAGAACAATGTATTTGTGTGTGTGTGTGTGTGTGTGTGTGTGTGTGTGTGTGTGTGTGTGTGTGTGTGCGCATGCTGTGAATTCCAGGGCACCTGCTATGGTCAGCAGAAAAAGAGGGTGCAACAGGAAAAAGAGACCTTGTGATTAACTGGACTTTGAGACCAACAGCAGTTACTTCACTTGCTGTCTGACCTGCTGGCTTTATCCACGAGATACAGATTCAAAAGAAAGTCAGCAATCAGAGACCCAAAGCTTATTTTTGGTTCTAGTCAATGAATGAATGGATGAATGGCAGTAAGGGAGTGAGGAGGTGATGTGTGTTGAAATTCTAACTACTACAACTAAAGTTGTTCTTTAAACATCTATACCGTTGTGGCCTCTTTTAAAAAAAAGTTCCGCTTTATGTTGAAACAGTAGTTGCTGCACCACCAAAACTCACTTACTATTAATGTGTGCTTCAGACCTCATCCTCCAATCCTGCCACAGCTGTTGTCTGCTGCGGCACCAGTTGAGCTTTAGCAGATGTGTTGAGATTTTTTTTTATCTTTAATCCACATTTGATTTGAAGTTTGTTAGATACTCTATGTCTAGTCATTGTCCAAGTATTTAAAACTCCATGCCCCCAGTTTGTAATAGAAACTATGTATGTATTAAAAATTCACCAAGCCCATTTTGAAATTATCCTCATCACAACATTGTGAATTAATCAGCATTATTTTCTTGACAAAGTTCTATATACTATACTATATATATATGTGTGTGTGTGTGTGTGTGTGTGTTCACATATAAGTTCACATTTTTTGAGTCTTAAAAAGGTTCTCAAGTCATGATTCCTGTCACACACCACCTGCCCACCAGATGTCCTTTGACTTTCCTCCTCCTCCCTGATCACGCTGTCACATTCCTAATCACTGGAACTTCCCCACTACAAAGAGTTGTGCGACACAAGTTGGACAATCACAATGTGAAGTGGATGTGAATGTTTGCTTGTCGGTTAAGGACAACAAAATTACATTTAATGTGGGAGAACAACATGTAAACTCTACACAGGAAATTGTAATTTTTATTTATTTGGCTCATGATCACAAATCAGAGATAAAAAACATTGAAACAACAGGCTTTTTCTCGCTGTTTTTCTAGAACCATTTGTAATAGTGTTGATTCACCATTGACCCCCCTGGAACCCACTCTTCCAAAATTATGCCCTTAATGTCAAAGAAAACAATCAACATAGCCTTAAATTTGGACTTGCTTTGTCATGCTTTCTTCATCCTTGGTGATGAATGTGTTTTCCAGTGCAGTTTTCCTTTTAATCAGGAGTCATAAGTTTTGGGACAACGTTGGCACACACTTTTGTAAAGTTCAAATTTTCATGCAACTGTCTCTTTGTCAATGAAGACCATTTCTGCTATCATTCTTATACTGAGTCATCATTCATTTTGAATGATTTGTTCAATTTGTTGAATGTTGTCAGAAGTTTTTGACATGCATGGGCACCTAGAACATTCATCGTCTTGGACATCCTCTCTGCCTCCACAAAATCTTTTGTGCCATTCAAACACACGTGCATGTGACATGCAGTCTTCCTCAAACAATGTATGAAAAGATTCAGCTGCTGTTTTGTTTTTCACCAACAATTTCAAGTTAATGTGTTGCTCAACTTTTAAGCTAATCATTTTCCGACACCTTAGCACATGCACTTCAATCTAGCTAGCAGTGAACTAAACACATCACTTATTGGAAACTTACAGCAGTTGTGCATGAATATCCAACCTTTAATATATAACACTCAGTGTGACTGTGAACCACTTGGTTTTATCCTCATAAGCGCAGTATCATAGCCATACCTTATAGAAAAAAGGCTGTAAAGAAATATTGTAAAGTTCATTATCATTATATTGTGTGTGCATACATGTGCGAGACATGGGGTCCTTCATAGTCTCCTAGTCTCTTTGGTTGTAGTAAGGTGTAATAAATAATATTTAACACACCTGTCACATTATGTCAGTGTGTAAGCAAGTCCACCAACAGTAACACAAAAAGGTTACCACATTTTCTGAAATTACATTTTGAGCAAGGCAGCAGACCTTGACCAGCTTACACAACCACTTTCAATTTCCTGCTATTCTTCCTAAAATGGATTGGGCCATCAGGAGTGTGGATGTAATATTTGACAATAAGTTCCTTACAAAAGGCCTGGCCATGAATTTTCCTTATTACTCCACTCCAACAAGAAATTAATCACACACAGACAACCAACCACACACACACACACACACACACACACAAACACACTTACATACAGTGGTGTATAGACAGTATTATGTATATGGCCTTATTTGAATGGACTGTACTTATATAGCACTTTTCTAGTCGGATTGACCCCTCCTAAAGCGCTTCACACTACATGTCACATTCACCCATTCACACACACATTCAGGGGAGATATAGGGTTCAGTATCTTGCCCAAGGATACTTCACCATGTGGACTGGAGGAGCCAGGGATCAAACCACCGACCATTTGGTTGGTAGGCAACCACTCTACCTGCTTAGCCATAGCCACCCACCTTGACACCCACACCCACTTGAGTAAAGAATGTGTTGGGGAGACTTTTGATTTCTTGTTTTTCAGGTCTGCTTGCTTGCACCAGAATTTAATAGCCTCTCTGCACCTTGTTCACCTGTCTCAGTCTGGCAATGGATGTCAGCGAGACTGGCCTCCTGTAAAAAACAACTACATATGTGCAGGAATTTATTATGGCTCACAGTTATGTCATCTTATGTGACATCTATGAAGTGTCATCAAGAGCAAAAAAACATGGTTTGTTCATAATTTGTCCGAGAGTTGACAAGTGGATTGGACTCTTAGCCTTATTGGCCAACTGACTATATAAGACAAATGGAATTGGGACTCTACAATCTATTCTGTAACTGATTTTAAACAGCATGACGGCATCATAGAGTCAAACCTGTGGCATGTAACAAAGCATCCTTAGATAGATAGATAGATAGATAGATAGATAGATAGATAGATAGATAGATAGATACTTTATTAGTCCACAAAAACACAGTGAAGAAACTTCAAGTCCAGTGCAAAGACAGAATGCCATATTTAAGGTGCATGGTGTACAGTGTGTGTGTGTGTATATATGTATGTATGTAGTGTGTAGTCCGTCAGAGCAGTTGACATTAACATCCCCCCCCTTGTGGAATTAAAGAGCCGCATGGCGTGGGGGAGGAATAATCTCCTCAGTGTGTCCGTGGAGCAGGACAGTGACAGCAGCCTGTCACTGAAGCTGCTCCTCTGTCTGGAGGTGATGCTGTGCAGTGGATGTAGTGGATTGTCCATGATCGACAGGAGCCTGCTCAGCATCCGTCGCTCTGCCACAGATGTCAGGCTGTCAAGCTCCGTGCCCACAACAGAGCCCGACTTCCTCACTAGTTGGTACAGACGTGAGGCGTACCTCTTCTTGATGCTTCCCCCCAGCACACCACTGCGTAGAGGAGGGCGCTCGCCACAACAATCTGGTAAAACATCTGCAGCAGCTTCGTATAGATGTTGAAGGACACCAGCCTTCTGAGGAAGTACGGTCGGCTTTGTCCTCTCCTGCACAGCATCCATGTTTGCAGTCCAGTCCAGTTTATCATCCAGCAGCACTCCTAGGTATTTGTACGTCTGTGCAAACTCCACACAGTCACCTTTAATGCACAGAGGTTCTGGGTGAGGCCTGGGCCTCCTGAAGTCCACTACCATCTCCCTGGTCTTGGTGGTATTGAGGTGCAGGTGGTTGGAGTCGCACCATGTGATGAACCTGTGCTGACCTGCAGTCATCCAGTCGCACAAACTGGGGTCTGCCAGTCAGGTAGTCCGTGATCCATGCCACCAGGTGTGAGTCTACTCCCATCTCTGTCAGCTTGTCCCTGAGGAGCAGCGGTTGGATCGTGTTAAAGGTGGTGGAGAAGTCCAAGAATGTAATTCTCACAGCACCGCTGCCTCTGTCCAAGTGATGGAGGGATCGGTGTAACATGTAAATGATGTCGTCAGGTCTACTCCCACCCTCTTCTGATATGTGAACTGCAGAGGGTCGAGAGCGTGATGGACCTGTGGCCTCAGGTGCTGTAGCAGCAGCTGCTCCATGGTCTTCATCACGTGTGACGTCAGGGCAACCAACCTGAAGTCATTCAGCTCTCCAGCACGTGACTTCTTTGGGATTGCGATAATACAGGATGTTTTCAACAGCCGAGGGACCTTCCCCTGTTCCAAGCTCAGGTTGAAGATTCTCTGTAGAGGGTTTCCCAGCTCCAGCATGCAGGCCTTCAGAAGCCTCCTCAGCTCTGCACACACCTGAACTGGGGTGAGTTGGGGTGGTCAAACCTGTTGAAGAACTTGTTCAACTGGTTTGCTCTCTCAACATCTCCTTCAATGGTGGTACCCCTCTTTGAGCTGCAGCCGGTGATGATCTTCAGCCCATCCCACACCTCCCTCATGCTGTTATTCTGCAACTTCTGCTACAGCTTCCTTCTGTATTGCTCCTTCGCCTCTCTGAGCTGGACTCTGAGTTCCTCCTGCACGCACTTGAGCTCCTGCTAATTACCATCTTTAAAGGTCTTCTTCTTCTGATTCAGAAGGCCCTTGATGTCACTTGTGATCCAGGGCTTGTTGTTTGCATAGCAGCATACAGTTTTAACCGGAACAACAATGTCCATACTGAAGTTGATGTAGTCAGTAGTGCAGTCAACAACCTCCATGATGTTCTCACTGTGTGACCCTTGCAGTGCATTCCAGTCTGTGGTTTCAAAAGAGCAACAATTTGCTCTATAATTTTCTTTCTTTATTTGATCGCTACAGAATAGGGTTCAGTAGTCATGGTCAATATGTAATCTCCTTGACTGGAGACTTGCTGTCCTGACCTCTGTCTGATTTTCAGTGAGTAAAACGCCTGCTTAAATGCCAGTATGAGGGAGGCTGATCAGAGAGTTCAGCCCAACCTGATCTGTCCATCATCTGAACATTCAGAATTGATAAATTGCCTACTATTTACACAATACTACTCTAATTAATGTATGTAACTATAACCAATTATATCATATTTTTGTCAATATTGTATTATATCATAATTTTAGATCTTGTGCAGAGCAGAGATATGGTGTTGGCATGTGAAATCCACAAGAAAATTCAGAACCCCATAATTTCAGACAACACAATATTCAATAACATCCACCAGGTGGGCTTGTGTACGTTAGCTATTAACTGTTTTAGGTCTACTTCTCATGCTGCAATTGCTGTCTTGCTGCAATATGGCATATCCATACTGTTATTAATAAGGCTGCTGTGGCCAGACCAAAAGGAATTAGGATGCAGCTGAATTTCTTTTTGTCTTATATTTTGCATTTGTTTTAATCTTTTTTGTTTGTAAATTTTGAAAAATTAGCCACTTTTATTTATTTATTTTACAGAAAAACCTTTATGTATGTTGTTGTTTGGTAGAAAGATTTAATCATATGATTGTGTGTGAGTGTAAAGTGCTTTTGTTTAAGTTTTGCATTTAGAGTGTGTTGATTTGTGTTTATGGTTTTGAGAAAATGAGCCAAAGATTCTGAAAAATTGTGAAAAACTATAATTGTTGCTGGACTGACAACAGTCCCAAATGACAAATCTGTACCCTTGTAAGTGGTACCTGTAGTGGAGAAGTGGATTTGGCTGCTGTCTGTCTTATTACTGACTGATGGAACTTGTCAAAGTGAACACCTTAGCAACACCTATTTTGTCTACAAGTCATGTAAACACACATATTGTATATTGTAATCAGGTGATTTAATTTAGAAAGAAAGCATTTGGCTCAAACAGTAACTGTCAACCACAGTAATGTTGCATTAGAGTGAAAAGGAAGTAAAAGAGAGAGAAAACAGGAAGAGAGGAGAATGGATGAGTGTGTGCAGTGGTATCATATTCCGCTGTTGGCCTCCAGATGTCCAGTTGTACATCCTGTCCTTTAACCCTGCAGTTTGGTTTCCTGTCTTGTTTTCCAGTGAATGAAAGACTTGGCATACTTTTAAATCATCCATTTTTTTTTACAGTTGATACTGACAACTATTAAAAAGATAACAGTAATTGATCCTGAGATGTGTATGAAGTGTTGCTTTTTGATATCCAAGCATCTTACTGCTGACAGTAGCACACCTCTGATTTTGAGCAGAAAGTTAAAGCTTTTTAGTTTCTCTTTACTGAGAGATGATATAAAATGTAAGAGGCAGGCTAAGAGAACATGATAACGTAAATTAACACTTGAAAACTGTGTAGAATTCTCTAAACTCTGGAGAAAAGGAAGATGGATAATTCATACTGAGTAATAATCTGTGTGTGTATGACTCATTTGGAAGAAGATGATACATGGATCACAGTAGTGATGGACCATTGTGAACTATCACTGTGCCTATTCTTCTCTCCATGTTTTCTTCCTTTCCATGCTCTGCTAGCTTCCTGCCTGTACAGGCTGCTATACAACTATTGACCTCCATTGTAAGTTACACTCCAAACAAATAGCACTAAAGGACATCCGGGAATGGGATGGGGACAGTTCATTTCTAAAGCCAGAGAGATTGTCCAGATACTTAAGGCAAGGCCAGGGGCCCATTTGCAGTGTTGTGCATGAATTTGCTAAAAGAGCACTTTCATTGATTGTGGTTTCACATTTTTATACATATCTTGCTTGCAGAAACAAGTCTGACCATCAGCTGCATCCATTGTGATTTTGAAATGATGTATTGACTTGGAGCATCCAACCAGTCTTGGGAAATATCTACCAGTGAATGATGATCACAAGAAGTAATTAACTGCCGTAAAATTCCTCCAACAGGTCAAACTCACATCATTTTGTAAAGGAGTGGATACCTTAGTTTCCTAAAAACAAGTAGACATAATTTGGTTCATACAGGCTAAATAAAATTTCCCTTGCATTAAGAGTATACCTTTACCTCAAATCTTTCTCACTTTCAGTGTATATAGAGCTGAATTACATTTGGAAAGCAATCTGTTTTGAGTTGTCCTGTCTTATGTTTGTCCTGCTTAATGTTATATGTCCAAACCTGCATTTTGCAATAAAATCTTTAAAGCATTTTGACTACTGAAGTTTGACCCACTGTCATTTATCACAGTCAATGGAATCCCACGGACTACAAATATACCTACTCTGCCATTGTGCCTGACGACAGTGAGAAGTTTGGGTAATTGGAATGGTCGTAGTAAGTAGACCTTGCCTTTCAGTTGAAACTGATCCATTCCCACCTTTCTCCGTGGTTCCCATGGTTTTTCATGTGGCTTTTCATGTGGTCTCATTGGCTACTTTGGTTGCTGATATTGGTGGTGCATAGTCTTAAGGTCTCTGTGCATACACAGCCAGTATAATACATCTCAGACATGTCTTTTACATTGTTTGATGCCTAAGTGTCCTCTGTGCATTAGTCTCAACATCTGTAATCTCATGGAAATAGAGGTGACTATTTTTATGCCCCTTAACAGAACTCTGTCCAGCACAGATCAATCACCTTTGAAGTGCTGGTATGGAGTGCATCTGTTCAATCGCCATCCTCAGTATTTCATCCTTCACTGCGTCTCTGGCTACTTCAGCCCATTTTGCATTGGCCATTGGCATCTATGCCTCCTGAATGATGTGTTAAATGTACACCACTTTTGTCATTCAGCACAATTTGGTAGAACTCCAGTTATGCATCAAGTTCTCTCATTGTGTTGTTTCTATCCAGTTTTGTTGGTAGTTTGTAGTGCTCATATTGGATCCCTCTCTTCAAATCCTTGGGATCTGTACAGATCAGATCTTCATTTAGTTTGGTATAACCAAGGAGTTTCACCCATTCTGTGAGTTCCTTTATTTTCCTGCTGACTCCTCCTTCTATCAGAGAATCCAATGTCACTTTTTTTTCGCTGGGTGAATGACTTGATTTGCATTATCATTTAGCTTGATGCTATGTTTGCCTGGTAAGCTGTCTATTCCTTTGAACATCTCTTTGTATTCTTTTACTTAGTCACTGTGTGTAGCATTGCTTGATGCGGTCTCTTTATTCTCTTTTTGACCACTAAATGTCACTTTCTCTGAATCTATGACATGGACAGGATAACTCTACACTCTCTCTAAAGGAGTATAGGCTTGTTATCTTATGTACTCAGATTTATCCTTTTGTCCTGTAGCTTGGCCTTTTTTTTCTCAGTCTTTGAAAGTCTTTCATGGGCAGGATGTTTATCTGCACCCCTGCATCCAATTTCAGTGGAGCATCCATGCCATTCATATCCAGGTGTGCTATCCACTCATCCTCTGAGGTATTCTGTTCATTTTCAATTGTTCACATATAGACCAGTGTCTCCTCATCCCCACTGTGACTCCAGCCCAACTGCCAGTGTATAATTCTCAAGGCTCTGTTTGAAAACAGAACTCAT
The DNA here is from genome assembly GCF_001640805.2 of Lates calcarifer. Lineage (NCBI taxonomy): Eukaryota > Metazoa > Chordata > Actinopteri > Centropomidae > Lates > Lates calcarifer. The sequence goes on from NW_026116696.1 coordinate 15,614, forward strand.
CTTTACCTCTTTATCCAGGTGCCATGTACTGACAACACTTATACACCAAGTACTCTGGTCAGAATGCTTTTACTTTTTAGTTGCATCATCAAAAATAGTATTTTTTTTTATTTTAGAATGAGGCTGAAACATTACAAAATGTGAAAAAGTGAAGGGGTCTGAATACTTTCTGAATTCACTGTATTTGAAGCATTTGGATTTTTTTTTTTTTTTTTTTTTTTTTTTTTTTTTTTTGGATTTTAACTCCTCTTTGAGCTTGCTCCCTGTCATTTCTTCTCTGTCTTTCTTTGTCTGATGTCTGGCCCAACTGGCCCACTGGCAAAAGTCCACCATTGTGCACACCTAGTTTATCTGAGGTTCAAGGTTGAGATAAGCATAGGGCAGCAGAAAGTTAAAATCTTTCACCTACTATGATCTTATGAAAGGAAAACTAGAATGTAAAAGTGTAACTACATTTAAAAGGTTCCATATCTGCATCAGTTCATTTTGTTAGTTCATAGCACCCATGTATGAATGTATGAACTAATGCAGCACCACAAGTTCAGTGCCTGCAGGAAGGAGCCAAAACAAAAATGCTCTGTAATGAGTAATATTTTGCCTTTATTCCTCCAGTCTACCTCTTTATTGGTGAATCCGAGATATTTCCTCTGGTTATACTTTTCTCCATCACCTCCACTTTTCCACTATAGGGTCAAAGTGTTATTTCTTTTCCAATCTGCAAGCTTCAAAGTTTCTCAACTGATGTTGACCTGCAGAGGGAGCCATAGAGCCTCCTGACCTACTCTCTTTCTGTCTGTCTGTCTGTCTGTGTGTCTCTCTATCTCGTTTGTGCTACATTTGTGCTAAACAAAAAAAAAAAAAAACTTTACCTGTGGTCTATTTACTAAAACTCTGAACTCAGTGTTAAAGCTAATTGTCTCTACATAGCTATACTAATTTGCCAATGTTTTGTTTTTGAGATGTATTATAAAACTGAAAAGCAGAGAATATGCAGATTGACACACTTGGTATTTAAGCATTCAGAAAAAAACTGTAACAGAAGTGGTCTGATTGTGGAAGTTATTTTAAAAAATCAATACTGCAGTTTCAACATATTAATTAAATGTAGCTTGTTCTGGAAAGAGCTACCAGATTTGTGCTGTTGGAGGTAACAGTTGTGGATGGTGAACTGGGCTTTGAAAAGGCTGTTGTAGGTGGATGTGTGTTTCTGTAAACAGCTCTTGTCAGTAGGACAAAAAGCTCTGATGGGTGTTTGAGTGTCTCTCTCAGTGTCCAGTTTACTCAGCTACAATCACCACTCACACACAGACATCAGACATGCATGGTTATTGCTCAGCAGACATAAACCTCTCAGAGGCTGTTAGCTCTCTCTCCTGTCTCCTTCAAGTGGACAGGCTGTATGAAAAACAGGTAGGAACGTATGTACACACACTTCTCCATTTATCTCTCTTTTACTCTCTCTCTCCTTTCTCATTGTGTCTTTTTCTCCTTTATACACAAGTTTGTACACATGTATTAGGTTTAGAGATAGTTGTTGCAAAATTCTGGTAGATGATTTTTTTATTTCCACATTCAATATTTTCATTTCTTCATTTTTAAGTTACCTGGCAGGAAGAATGTTTCTCTTTTCAAAAGTAAAGACTGTTGTCTTTGTCGGGCGACTGTGAACTGTCCTCATGCTGTGTTGTGTGTGTCAGTGAAGGGGCTGTGGTTATATTATTAAATGTGTGTAGGGGTATAAATGTTTAACTGGGTTTCTGAACAAGCTGACTGTCTTTGGAAAATAAAAGCTGGAGCAGCAGTCAGCCTGCTGAATCAGAGTACCTGTCAGGTTTGTGATTGTTTGCAGGGTAGTCTTTCTGTCTGCACAGCTGTGGACTCCTCTTCACCTCTGTTTCTCTGAAAGAGGTGGTCAAGCTCATCCTGCAACACAGGTTTATCAAACACCAAGAAGAGGAAGTCTAACAAAGACAATGGTCTTTCTCTGTCTTGTGTAGACTGAAGACAGGGTCTAAAATATTCCCAACTTGTGAAATAATGTGCAGATAATAAAATTTATTCAAACAGAAAAAGATATGAAGAAAATATTTGTAGTTGTAGTACTAGAGTCAAGGTTAACAAATTATACAACAATTAGGTGATTTCAATTTTGAGGTTATACAAACATTTGAAGAAATAAACTATTTTGATTTTTGAATTTATCTTGAGGTCCTTTTAGCAGCTGTTATGGAACTTTTGATCAATATCACACTTTTTCATCAGCTGATGATAGAGTTTGCTGATGCGACATAATCAAAAGCTCTAGAGCAGCTACTAGGGCTCAACAATTTAACAAAACTGAACTGCAATCGTGATTTGAACTAATGCATGAATTTGTCTCACAGTTCACAGGCAGAGCACTGCAGGAGCAACAGAATGACTGAAAACTTTACAAACAAATATTATCTTAAAATGACAACAAAACTAACTGAGTTAGAGTTAGATACTTGATGAAAACAGAGGGCAGAGCAACACCGCGATGCAGGCAGTGTGAGTCACTCTGACTCTCTCCACTCCAGTATCATGTTCTACCTGCTGAGAGCTGTATGCTAGTCCCAAGAACGGACACAGCTAAAACTGAAACTACCGGTGATGTAACAAGTTAAAAGCAGCTGACAGTGTCAAGAGGCCGGCAAGAGAGATAACCGAGCTGTGACCATGACACTAACTTTGTGTTTCCGCTATAGGCTACATATTTTGTAGTGGCAGCCCGCCACTGGAAGATTATTGCCACTAATATAAGTTGCAAAATACCTGGTTGAGCTGAGAGGGAGAGAGAGGAAGAAGAAAAAAATGATAGAAAATTCTAGATTGAACTAGCTAACATTAAGTCAGATTTGTATTTGTATTTTGTATTTTCTACTGGGACAAATCCCATAGAGTTTTGATTGGCTATGTCTGTCTCTACCAGCTCTCTGTGTGCCTGTCAGTCTCCTGTCATTCCCCCTCAGTATATCAGCATTTGAAAAATTTGGATTTATTTCATTCTCATTCTTGGATTAGTACATAGAACTGTTAATATTTCATTGATATCTTAAATGGTAATGCTGAATCACGTTGTACATGTATATAGTGAATCGCGGACTAAAGCTTGACTTTCAAAATTATACCGCAAATCAAATCACAATTACAATATCTGTCAAAAAATTGCAATTAGATTTTTTCCCGTTCAGCCCTAGCAGCTACTAAATGGACATGGAGGTAAGATTGTTTTGTCAGTTATTGTTTGTAAGGTTAACAATAAATTTAGAAACTCATTTGAGAAGTAGCACATCCACTCCTATTTAAGTCAGGTAAGGGCCCTGAGTTCTTTAACTTAATTTACAATTAAAGAATACTTGAATGTTTTCCTGTTTCTCTTTTTATCTATACTTCTTTTAATGGTTTGGAGTCCCTGTAACACCTTGAAAATTAGTTAAGTTACACTTCTACCAGATGCATACTCTGTAACAAACAGTTAAGCAACTAACATACTGCAATGCACATATTCATCATCATCATCATAATACTATTTATCTTCTAGCAGAGGAATGGTCAAACATCACACTGGAAACAGTTTTAGAATTAGTAACTCTCTTTTACTTAAAGTAAATAAAATGAAATAATATTTTGTGTCTTAGAAATGTGATGTTTCTTTCACCTCTGTATATAGAATTACATACAATTCTAATTCAGTTAAATTCAGTGGGCCCACATTCACCAAGCACACACAAGCAGGCATAAAGTAAAGTTCCTGTGGCTGAGGCGATGCTTGGGAGCGGTATAGCCCAAAACTGTTTGACCGTTTCACTCAAAGAGCAAAAAAAGAAAAGTGTGGTACCTTAATTATGAGCTATGGGTCCTTTACTGGTCTCTTGGTCTCCATTGAGGAACCAGACAGCAAGCAGGTGTCCAAAGGTGGTGCAGCTAGATGTGTAATTTTGCAAAGACCATGTCGGACAGCGTAGTTTTCTCTGGTCCCCTGCCCAATCTGACCAGTGATGACATGTATAGCCGCATGTCATCACTCAACCACTGGCTGTCAAAGTGGTGTCCAGAAAACGATGTGGGCTTTGTAGATAATTAGAAGAGCTTCTAGAGGAGACCTGGTCTGGTTAGGAGAGACAGCATTCATCTGACTTTAGATGGAGCAGCTCTTATATCTAGAAATCTGACAGAGTTTATTAGGAAACCAAAGCCCTGACAATCCAGAGTTAAGGCCAGGAGACAAAAAAAATCAGCACAGCCAATACAAATGTTACTATCAGATCTCTCTCATCAAAAGCTGCACTGGTTAATGATTTGATTTCAGATTATCATCTTGATTTATTCAGTTTTACTGAAACCTGGCTGTGCCAGGATGAGTATGTTAGCCTGAATGAACTCCCTATCAAGTTTAGTACTTGGAAGAGATAAAGTCATTATGATGACTTGTGTGGATGTCAATAATGACAGCCTTAGCATTTACCTAATTTTTGGACTATATTGGCTTCTCTCAGTGTGTAAATAAACCCACTCACTGTTTTAATCATACCCTTGTTTTGATTTATGGTGTTGATATTGAACATCTAATAGTCCTCCCACAGAATCCACTCTTATCAGACCACTGTTTCATTACTTTTGAATTCTTATTGCTGGACTACGTTTCAACAGGCAAAAACACCCTTACTAGAAATCTTTCTGATTGTGTGGTAGCTAATTTCAAAGAAGTGATTCCTTCTGCCCTAAATTCATTGCCATATCACAATTTAACAGAAGACTCCTATACTCTATTGCCCCCCTAAAAAAGAAAGCAATTAAGCAAAAGAGGCTAGCTACATGGTTTAACCTTCAAACTTGTGTACTAAAACAAACAACACATAAACTTGAAAGAATATGGTGTACCACCAAATGGGGGAAATCCTGCTTAGCCTGGCAAGACAGTCTTAAAATGTATAAGAAGGCCCTCTGTAATGCCAGAGCTGCCTATTACTCATGATACACAGATGATACACAGATGATGCAGCTTTATCTGTCAGTGAAGCCTAACAAAACTGATCAGCTAGCCAAACTCCAGGCTTGTCTTAGGGACATTAAAACTTGGATGACAAACAATTTTTTATTACTGAACTCAGATAAAATTGAAGTCATTATAATTGGTCCTGAACATGTCAGAAATAAATTCTCTAATGATGTAGTTACATTAGATGGCATTACCCTGGCTCCCAACTCCACTGTAGAGAATCTGGGAGTCATCTTTGATCAGGATATGTCCTTTAGCTCACATATAAAACAGACTGCCTTCTTTCACCTGTGTAATAGATGCCAAAATTAGACATTTTCTGTCTCAAAAGGATGCAGAAAAACTAGTCCATGCATTTGTTACTTCTAGGCTGGACTACTGTAATTCATTATTATCAGGCTGCCCCAACAAGTCTCTAAAGACTGACTGGAACTAGGAAAAGAGATCATATTTCTCCTGTGTTAGCCTTTCTACATTGGCTCCCAGCCAAATCCAGAATAGAACTCCTCCTCACTTACAAAGCCCTTAATGGTCAGGCACCATCATACCTCAAACATCAGAGCCTTCAGTTATCAGGCTCCTCTACTGTGGAACCTTCTCCCAGTTTCAGTCCGGGAGGCAGACACCCTCTGTACCTTTAAGAGTCGGCTTAAACTTTCCTTTTTGATAAAGCTTATAGTATAGGGTTGGCTCAGGCTTGAAGCATCCCTTAGTTATGTTGCTATAGGCCTAGACTGCTGGGAGATCGCCCATGATGCACAGGTGCTTCTGCCTCTGGAGCTGTAGAGTCTGACCTGTGATAACAAGTCTCCTGCTGCTCCTACAACTATAATTAGAAACCCCACCCACCCACCCAACCGGTCAAGGCAGATGACCACCCACCCTGACTCCGGTTCTGCTCAAAGTTTCTGCCTCTTAAAAGGAAGTTTTTCCTTGCCACTGTCACCTAGTGCTTGATCATGGTGGGAACTGTTGGGTCTCTTTCTGTAATTATAATAATTCAAAGATTACGGTCACGACCTGCTCTATATGAAAAGTGCCTTGAGATAACTGTGGTGATTGGCGCTATAAAAATAAAATTGAATTGAAAAGATGTTACCAGTCTCTCGCCTCCAGTGAAAAGCAGATGTGTGGCTTCTCCCTAGTAGTCCATTGCACTCTGAGTGTTGACTTGATACCTTGCAATACTGTACACTAAATCTGTGTTTCCACTTTGGAAAGCTGTGAACTAAAGTCTTGAGCATGAGCTGGTTAAGCTATACAGTGGCTAAAAGTCCATTCACTTTGCTAATAATGCAAACAGAATATACTCAGTAGGCTAACGAGCTAGCATAAACATATTAAGCTAATACACATGTGAATAACTATATGACAAACTTTGAATAGAGATATCTCCAGCTGCTCCAGAAAAATATGCAAACTAAATGTTCTGGCATCGACTGTCGAGTAGATAATCTAAAACAGCAGATGCATACTGTTTTGCACCAAGTTCGTACACACTTCTCCGTCACAGCTTGGTCAAGCCTCTAAAATTATATCCACACATTCACTTCTTCCTTCTCTGTTCCCACATATTACAGCCAATGAACACACAGTAATGCCCATATTCTGAAATACCACTTCCTTACAATCATGAACTCTACAGCTTTTTAAATCACTTTTATGCATTTTAACTGTATTTATCTGACATCAATTCTATTACAAAATACCTTATTTTTAAACCTGGTTAATATCAATAAGACATATTTACTTATATTTACTTATTCAAATCAGACCTGCT
>NW_026116697.1:0-17677 GCF_001640805.2 Lates calcarifer
GTTATGCATCAAGTTCTCTCATTGTGTTGTTTTATCCAGTTTTGTTGGTAGTTTGTAGTGCTCATATTGGATCCCTCTCTTCAAATCCTTGGGATCTGTACAGATCAGATCTTCATTTAGTTTGGTATAACCAAGGAGTTTCACCCATTCTGTGAGTTCCTTTATTTTCCTGCTGACTCCTCCTTCTATCAGAGAATCCAATGTCACTTTTTTTTCGCTGTGGTGAATGACTTGATTTGCATTATCATTTAGCTTGATGCTATGTTTGCCTGGTAAGCTGTCTATTCCTTTGAACATCTCTTTGTATTCTTTTACTTAGTCACTGTGTGTAGCATTGCTTGATGCGGTCTCTTTATTCTCTTTTTGACCACTAAATGTCACTTTCTCTGAATCTATGACATGGACAGGATAACTCTACACTCTCTCTAAAGGAGTATAGGCTTGTTATCTTATGTACTCAGATTTATCCTTTTGTCCTGTAGCTTGGCCTTTTTTTTCTCAGTCTTTGAAAGTCTTTCATGGGCAGGATGTTTATCTGCACCCCTGCATCCAATTTCAGTGGAGCATCCATGCCATTCATATCCAGGTGTGCTATCCACTCATCCTCTGAGGTATTCTGTTCATTTTCAATTGTTCACATATAGACCAGTGTCTCCTCATCCCCACTGTGACTCCAGCCCAACTGCCAGTGTATAATTCTCAAGGCTCTGTTTGAAAACAGAACTCATCTTTACTCTTTATCCAGGTGCCATGTACTGACAACACTTATACACCAAGTACTCTGGTCAGAATGCTTTTACTTTTTAGTTGCATCATCAAAATAGTATTTTTTTTTATTTTAGAATGAGGCTGAAACATTACAAAATGTGAAAAAGTGAAGGGGTCTGAATACTTTCTGAATTCACTGTATTTGAAGCATTTTGGATTTTTTTTTTTTTTTTTTTTTTTTTTTTTTTTGGATTTTAACTCCTCTTTGAGCTTGCTCCCTGTCATTTCTTCTCTGTCTTTCTTTGTCTGATGTCTGGCCAACTGGCCCACTGGCAAAAGTCCACCATTGTGCACACCTAGTTTATCTGAGGTTCAAGGTTGAGATAAGCATAGGGCAGCAGAAAGTTAAAATCTTTCACCTACTATGATCTTATGAAAGGGAAAACTAGAATGTAAAAGTGTAACTACATTTAAAAGGTTCCATATCTGCATCAGTTCATTTTGTTAGTTCATAGCACCCATGTATGAATGTATGAACTAATGCAGCACCACAAGTTCAGTGCCTGCAGGAAGGAGCCAAAACAAAAATGCTCTGTAATGAGTAATATTTTGCCTTTATTCCTCCAGTCTACCTCTTTATTGGTGAATCCGAGATATTTCCTCTGGTTATACTTTTCTCCATCACCTCCACTTTTCCACTATAGGGTCAAAGTGTTATTTCTTTTCCAATCTGCAAGCTTCAAAGTTTCTCAACTGATGTTGACCTGCAGAGGGAGCCATAGAGCCTCCTGACCTACTCTCTTCTGTCTGTCTGTCTGTCTGTGTGTCTCTCTATCTCGTTTGTGCTACATTTGTGCTAAAAAAAAAAAAAAAAACTTTACCTGTGGTCTATTTACTAAAACTCTGAACTCAGTGTTAAAGCTAATTGTCTCTACATAGCTATACTAATTTGCCAATGTTTTGTTTTTGAGATGTATTATAAAACTGAAAAGCAGAGAATATGCAGATTGACACACTTGGTATTTAAGCATTCAGAAAAAAACTGTAACAGAAGTGGTCTGATTGTGGAAGTTATTTTAAAAAATCAATACTGCAGTTTCAACATATTAATTAAATGTAGCTTGTTCTGGAAAGAGCTACCAGATTTGTGCTGTTGGAGGTAACAGTTGTGGATGGTGACTGGGCTTTGAAAAGGCTGTTGTAGGTGGATGTGTGTTTCTGTAAACAGCTCTTGTCAGTAGGACAAAAAGCTCTGATGGGTGTTTGAGTGTCTCTCTCAGTGTCCAGTTTACTCAGCTACAATCACCACTCACACACAGACATCAGACATGCATGGTTATTGCTCAGCAGACATAAACCTCTCAGAGGCTGTTAGCTCTCTCTCCTGTCTCCTTCAAGTGGACAGGCTGTATGAAAAACAGGTAGGAACGTATGTACACACACTTCTCCATTTATCTCTCTTTTACTCTCTCTCTCCTTTCTCATTGTGTCTTTTTCTCCTTTATACACAAGTTTGTACACATGTATTAGGTTTAGAGATAGTTGTTGCAAAATTCTGGTAGATGATTTTTTTATTTCCACATTCAATATTTTCATTTCTTCATTTTTAAGTTACCTGGCAGGAAGAATGTTTTCTTTTCAAAAGTAAAGACTGTTGTCTTTGTCGGGCGACTGTGAACTGTCCTCATGCTGTGTTGTGTGTGTCAGTGAAGGGGCTGTGGTTATATTATTAAATGTGTGTAGGGGTATAAATGTTTAACTGGGTTTCTGAACAAGCTGACTGTCTTTGGAAAATAAAAGCTGGAGCAGCAGTCAGCCTGCTGAATCAGAGTACCTGTCAGGTTTGTGATTGTTTGCAGGGTAGTCTTTCTGTCTGCACAGCTGTGGACTCCTCTTCACCTCTGTTTCTCTGAAAGAGGGTGGTCAAGCTCATCCTGCAACACAGGTTTATCAAACACCAAGAAGAGGAAGTCTAACAAAGACAATGGTCTTTCTCTGTCTTGTGTAGACTGAAGACAGGGTCTAAAAATATTCCCAACTTGTGAAATAATGTGCAGATAATAAAATTTATTCAAACAGAAAAAGATATGAAGAAAAATATTTGTAGTTGTAGTACTAGAGTCAAGGTTAACAAATTTATACAACAATTAGGTGATTTCAATTTTGGAGGTTATACAAACATTTGAAGAAATAAACTATTTTGATTTTTGAATTTATCTTGAGGTCCTTTTAGCAGCTGTTATGGAACTTTTGATCAATATCACACTTTTTCATCAGCTGATGATAGAGTTTGCTGATGCGACATAATCAAAAGCTCTAGAGCAGCTACTAGGGCTCAACAATTTAACAAAACTGAACTGCAATCGTGATTTGAACTAATGCATGAATTTGTCTCACAGTTCACAGGCAGAGCACTGCAGGAGCAACAGAATGACTGAAAACTTTACAAACAAATATTATCTTAAAATGACAACAAAACTAACTGAGTTAGAGTTAGATACTTGATGAAAACAGAGGGGCAGAGCAACACCGCGATGCAGGCAGTGTGAGTCACTCTGACTCTCTCCACTCCAGTATCATGTTCTACCTGCTGAGAGCTGTATGCTAGTCCCAAGAACGGACACAGCTAAAACTGAAACTACCGGTGATGTAACAAGTTAAAAGCAGCTGACAGTGTCAAGAGCCGGCAAGAGAGATAAACCGAGCTGTGACCATGACACTAACTTTGTGTTTCCGCTATAGGCTACATATTTTTGTAGTGGCAGCCCGCCACTGGAAGATTATTGCCACTAATATAAGTTGCAAAATACCTGGTTGAGCTGAGAGGGAGAGAGAGGAAGAAGAAAAAAAATGATAGAAAATTCTAGATTGAACTAGCTAACATTAAGTCAGATTTGTATTTGTATTTTGTATTTTCTACTGGGACAAATCCCATAGAGTTTTGATTGGCTATGTCTGTTCTCTACCAGCTCTCTGTGTGCCTGTCAGTCTCCTGTCATTCCCCCTCAGTATATCAGCATTTGAAAAATTTGGATTTATTTCATTCTCATTCTTGGATTAGTACATAGAACTGTTAATATTTCATTGATATCTTAAATGGTAATGCTGAATCACGTTGTACATGTATATAGTGAATCGCGGACTAAAGCTTGACTTTCAAAATTATACCGCAAATCAAATCACAATTACAATATCTGTCAAAAAATTGCAATTAGATTTTTTCCCGTTCAGCCCTAGCAGCTACTAAATGGACATGGAGGTAAGATTGTTTTGTCAGTTATTGTTTGTAAGGTTAACAATAAATTTAGAAACTCATTTGAGAAGTAGCACATCCACTCCTATTTAAGTCAGGTAAGGGCCCTGAGTTCTTTAACTTAATTTACAATTAAAGAATACTTGAATGTTTTCCTGTTTCTCTTTTTATCTATACTTCTTTTAATGGTTTGGAGTCCCTGTAACACCTTGAAAATTAGTTAAGTTACACTTCTACCAGATGCATACTCTGTAACAAACAGTTAAAGCAACTAACATACTGCAATGCACATATTCATCATCATCATCATAATACTATTTATCTTCTAGCAGAGGAATGGTCAAACATCACACTGGAAACAGTTTTAGAATTAGTAACTCTCTTTTACTTAAAGTAAATAAAATGAAATAATATTTTGTGTCTTAGAAATGTGATGTTTCTTTCACCTCTGTATATAGAATTACATACAATTCTAATTCAGTTAAATTCAGTGGGCCCACATTCACCAAGCACACACAAGCAGGCATAAAGTAAAGTTCCTGTGGCTGAGGCGATGCTTGGGAGCGGTATAGCCCAAAACTGTTTGACCGTTTCACTCAAAGAGCAAAAAAAGAAAAAGTGTGGTACCTTAATTATGAGCTATGGGTCCTTTACTGGTCTCTTGGTCTCCATTGAGGAACCAGACAGCAAGCAGGTGTCCAAAGGTGGTGCAGCTAGATGTGTAATTTTGCAAAGACCATGTCGGACAGCGTAGTTTTCTCTGGTCCCCTGCCCAATCTGACCAGTGATGACATGTATAGCCGCATGTCATCACTCAACCACTGGCTGTCAAAGTGGTGTCCAGAAAACGATGTGGGCTTTGTAGATAATTAGAAGAGCTTCTAGAGGAGACCTGGTCTGGTTAGGAGAGACAGCATTCATCTGACTTTAGATGGAGCAGCTCTTATATCTAGAAATCTGACAGAGTTTATTAGGAAACCAAAGCCCTGACAATCCAGAGTTAAGGCCAGGAGACAAAAAAAATCAGCACAGCCAATACAAATGTTACTATCAGATCTCTCTCATCAAAAGCTGCACTGGTTAATGATTTGATTTCAGATTATCATCTTGATTTATTCAGTTTTACTGAAACCTGGCTGTGCCAGGATGAGTATGTTAGCCTGAATGAACTCCCTATCAAGTTTTAGTACTTGGAAGAGATAAAGTCATTATGATGACTTGTGTGGATGTCAATAATGACAGCCTTAGCATTTACCTAATTTTTGGACTATATTGGCTTCTCTCAGTGTGTAAATAAACCCACTCACTGTTTTAATCATACCCTTGTTTTGATTTATGGTGTTGATATTGAACATCTAATAGTCCTCCCACAGAATCCACTCTTATCAGACCACTGTTTCATTACTTTTGAATTCTTATTGCTGGACTACGTTTCAACAGGCAAAAACACCCTTACTAGAAATCTTTCTGATTGTGTGGTAGCTAATTTCAAAGAAGTGATTCCTTCTGCCCTAAATTCATTGCCATATCACAATTTAACAGAAGACTCCTATACTCTATTGCCCCCCTAAAAAAGAAAGCAATTAAGCAAAAGAGGCTAGCTACATGGTTTAACCTTCAAACTTGTGTACTAAAACAAACAACACATAAACTTGAAAAGAATATGGTGTACCACCAAATGGGGGAAATCCTGCTTAGCCTGGCAAGACAGTCTTAAAATGTATAAGAAGGCCCTCTGTAATGCCAGAGCTGCCTATTACTCATGATACACAGATGATACACAGATGATGCAGCTTTATCTGTCAGTGAAGCCTAAACAAAACTGATCAGCTAGCCAAACTCCAGGCTTGTCTTAGGGACATTAAAACTTGGATGACAAACAATTTTTTATTACTGAACTCAGATAAAATTGAAGTCATTATAATTTGGTCCTGAACATGTCAGAAATAAATTCTCTAATGATGTAGTTACATTAGATGGCATTACCCTGGCTCCCAACTCCACTGTAGAGAATCTGGGAGTCATCTTTGATCAGGATATGTCCTTTAGCTCACATATAAAACAGACTGCCTTCTTTCACCTGTGTAATAGATGCCAAAATTAGACATTTTCTGTCTCAAAAGGATGCAGAAAAACTAGTCCATGCATTTGTTACTTCTAGGCTGGACTACTGTAATTCATTATTATCAGGCTGCCCCAACAAGTCTCTAAAGACTGACTGGAACTAGGAAAAGAGATCATATTTCTCCTGTGTTAGCCTTTCTACATTGGCTCCCAGCCAAATCCAGAATAGAACTCCTCCTCACTTACAAAGCCCTTAATGGTCAGGCACCATCATACCTCAAACATCAGAGCCTTCAGTTATCAGGCTCCTCTACTGTGGAACCTTCTCCCAGTTTCAGTCCGGGAGGCAGACACCCTCTGTACCTTTAAGAGTCGGCTTAAACTTTCCTTTTTGATAAAGCTTATAGTATAGGGTTGGCTCAGGCTTGAAGCATCCCTTAGTTATGTTGCTATAGGCCTAGACTGCTGGGAGATCGCCCATGATGCACAGGTGCTTCTGCCTCTGGAGCTGTAGAGTCTGACCTGTGATAACAAGTCTCCTGCTGCTCCTACAACTATAATTAGAAACCCCACCCACCCACCCAACCGGTCAAGGCAGATGACCACCCACCCTGACTCCGGTTCTGCTCAAAGTTTCTGCCTCTTAAAAGGAAGTTTTTCCTTGCCACTGTCACCTAGTGCTTGATCATGGTGGGAACTGTTGGGTCTCTTTCTGTAATTATAATAATTCAAAGATTACGGTCACGACCTGCTCTATATGAAAAGTGCCTTGAGATAACTGTGGTGATTTGGCGCTATAAAAATAAAATTGAATTGAAAAGATGTTACCAGTCTCTCGCCTCCAGTGAAAAGCAGATGTGTGGCTTCTCCCTAGTAGTCCATTGCACTCTGAGTGTTGACTTGATACCTTGCAATACTGTACACTAAATCTGTGTTTCCACTTTGGAAAGCTGTGAACTAAAGTCTTGAGCATGAGCTGGTTAAGCTATACAGTGGCTAAAAGTCCATTCACTTTGCTAATAATGCAAACAGAATATACTCAGTAGGCTAACGAGCTAGCATAAACATATTAAGCTAATACACATGTGAATAACTATATGACAAACTTTGAATAGAGATATCTCCAGCTGCTCCAGAAAATATGCAAACTAAATGTTCTGGCATCGACTGTCGAGTAGATAATCTAAAACAGCAGATGCATACTGTTTTGCACCAAGTTCGTACACACTTCTCCGTCACAGCTTGGTCAAGCCTCTAAAATTATATCCACACATTCACTTCTTCCTTCTCTGTTCCCACATATTACAGCCAATGAACACACAGTAATGCCCATATTCTGAAATACCACTTCCTTACAATCATGAACTCTACAGCTTTTTAAATCACTTTTATGCATTTTAACTGTATTTATCTGACATCAATTCTATTACAAAATACCTTATTTTTAAACCTGGTTAATATCAATAAGACATATTTACTTATATTTACTTATTCAAATCAGACCTGCTCTGATCACTGCTTTACCATCTCTACCTCTCAATGAAGAATGTTTTTTCTGAACATGTAGTTCAGACGCACTGTGTAGTGGGAGATCAACGGAAAGTTTTAAATGAAATACAACTCATATTACTGCTAACAATAATAAGCATAAGACCCTGTTAGCTAAGTAAAAAGTGCTCCTGTACTGGCAGCTGGAAAGGGGAATCAGGTGAGCCAATAAACTACAATTATAATGTTTTTCATGTGGTTTCAGTGTCCACAGAGTAAAGGGAGTATGTTTCTACTGTTGTACAGTGTACACCAAGTGGCATTGTTAGAAACAAGACTCTGCTCAGTGGCTTGGTTAGTGACTAATTGATCTCCTTATTTCAGGTCAGATACACAAACAAAGAATTTGTTATTCCAGGCAACCTGCATTAACACAGTTTACTGAGGAAGACAATTATACTTGAAAAGCTACATGTACATACAGATCTGTCTCCAAGAGCTTTATTTGCCAGGCACAGATAATGGGTGATCTGGGGACCTTGCCTCAACTAAATTACATTTAATATGACAACATACAGGAGGACAATATGATGTATTCCATCAAGGATTTACCAAACACAGAGGCATAGTTAGAATATTTTACATAAAAAGTCTCAACAACAGCAGGTGGTTGGTTGGCCATTTCACCCCTTTAGTGCTGTTTTTGGATTTTCTCTCTTTCTCTCCCTGTTTCTTCCATTGCATGCTGACAAGCAGCATTTTAACAGAAGACTTGAAGTGAAGCACAGCATTTGATCAATCCTTATTTCTTTGAGTTCAGTTTGGTGTGTGAAGTCTTTCTAAGTATGCGCTGTATTACATAGTTTATTTGCTGTTGTATCACATTCAGACATTTTGTTATGACAAGGTAGAGTCATATCTGAATTTTAAAATAGTCATAAGACAGAAGAGTTGTGTTATTATAGGAACAAAGTCCTAAATTTAAGGAAAATGCCATAATAGCATAATATTTCAAGAGTAAAAATGAGGGATGTGGAACATCTGGAGGTATTCTTTGGTTTAGGTCTGATGAATATTCAGTATGATGGATTATAGGACTCTGCAAATGATTGGGCTTGATCATCCCCAAATATGTTATCCTCCACCACTGAAAATGAATAGAAATCAGATCATCTGATGAGTGACCTGATATCTGTTTGGAACTGGTATGAGACCATTTGTCATCTGTCATCAGTCTGTGGAAAGTGTAGCACAGAAAGCACACACACACACACACACACACACACACACACACACGGTTTCTCTTTAAATGTCTTAGGGTAGCGTTACTGTGCACATGTGTGTGTTTGACAACATGTGCATGCTAATCCAGTCTGTCATTGTTGTGAAATTGGCCCAGCGTTCATTTAGAATGGGGAAGTGAAAGAGAGACACAGATATGTACACACACATACTCACACACACACACACACACACACACACACACACACACACACGTATATATATATACATATACACATGCTCAAGGTGTTCAGTAAAGCAGTGCAGTCATATGCCCTCCAGACACATGTGTGATCTTAGATAGCTCTTTTGTTTTGAACAGTAGAGCATGTGCTATTACTGATAGGCAAATGCTCTGGGTACCATCACTGACTTCAGACTTCTGTAGACTGTGAAGAAAGAACTTCCACATGACTCAGCGGACACAGAGAAGCACAAAGAGACAGAGGTCAAAGGGGAGTAATAGGGAAAAACTGTATAGGGAACCTGAGAGAGCACATGGATAAAAACAAACAAACAACAAATCTTTGTCTTGATTATTTGAGTGCAAATGAAATTAGATTAGAATTACTTTTTATGTATGTTTATCCCATTTGTGTCATTAACTCATGCCCACATAATCTGTGGAAAAACATGTCTGCAGTATCTGAAGAAAAAGGCTAGGTAGATGGAACCTCTCTTGGATGGTACTAGCACACGTGAAGCCAGAAATTTGGTAAAACTAAAGCATGAAAATATGCTTATGGTTGCATTTATGGGTGTATAGCATGAGAAAAACACAAGTTGTTGCGTAGCCTATGCAGACAGCTGGATTGATCCTCAAATCAGATGAGGAAACTCTCCCCAAAAACCTTCAAGGGGAAAGAAATCTTTAAGCTTGTCTGAAGAAACAAAAGTGGAGTGATCACTGCTCTAAGATGGACAGACTTTGTGTGTGCAGAATAGACCAACAGCAGATTTATAGTATAGACAATCAATCAATTAACATAAGTGAAGAATATTATCTGGGAGGACACTGAGCAACTTTCAGGTGCCACCAATCTTGAATCTGAGCTACATTAACCTCACCACCATGAACCATGAAGACACGGACAGAGGACAGACTACACAAACATACAACAGGAAAATTCAGGCACATCATAACAGGCACATACACAGAGAGAGAGACATGGACATAAACACAAGGGAGGGACAGAGAGACAAGGAGGAGGCTGGGACAAAGATTCAGATCCAAAATACATGGAATGGGAGAGAGGGAGAGAGAGTGGTCAAAGGACTGTGGATGGCCCAGAGACAGAGATATGCACACATCCTGAACACTTATGTACCTGAGAGAATAAACAAACAGAAGGTTAGAGAGATGCGGTTGGCAACCACGCAACAGAATATCAAAGGCTTGATAGTTACAGGTTTAACAATTTCTTTTATTCTGTTTACTGCAGTAATACATCTGCTCGTGAAGTCTGCAGAGTGACCAAGCGGTAGACTCAAGCTCAAGCTTTCATGAATGCCATTACCATAACACTGAGGTGAAATGCTGGTTACATGGACAAGGATGATGTTCAAGCCAAGTAAGTCCAGAAACCTGTTGATGATGAGAGGGAGGCTGGCCAACATCATTAGGTTCAAAATCAGGGAAGTGGTTTGAAAACGCCCTCAAAGATACCATGAGAGTCAAGGTGGAGGCCGGACAGGCAGAGGATTGGATGTGAACAAGACAACAACAAAAGTGAACAAGAGCAGCCTACCAGGGAAATACAAAGCATTGTGTTATCAGCCTGGAGTTGTGCTGAGGCTTCACTGGCAACTGCTGGTATAAAGATTACCCATAACAACGGTTGAGATGATGGAAAGAAACACCAGCAATTATTGGAGAGGATTGCTTGGTGTATCAAAGAGCTTCAACAATGGTGATTTCTACAGCTCAGATATCACGAGTATGCAGAAACAAAATTCCACATGGGATGAAAATGGTTGACATTGAATGAGTCCAGATTACACTTTAAAGACATCACTTGGGCCATAGAAGCTGAACAGCTGGGTGCCGGGTGCATGCCAAGAACAAGCTTGGGAAAATTGAAGCCCAGAGTGAGGAGTGAGATCACCAAGTGGGAGCAAAGAATTTACATGTTCTATGAAATTTGGGAAACTGAGAGGCATTTGGACACTATCATCCTTGGCTCAGTACAGTAGAACTGGAGGCCTCAGTCCTTTGGCCCACTGATGGCACTACTACCCAGGCCACTGCTGCCCCTACTCCAGTCCCAGCCCCAGCTGCTCCTGCCCTGGCCACCACTCCAGCTTCGACTGCCACTCTTCTTTTGCTCCAGTCTCCATCTGTGAGGACCCCTGGATATGGGTTGGCACTAAACCAAAAGCCCCAGTCAGCTCTACTCCATTACTTGCATTGGGTTGTGGTCACTGACCAAAAAAAGAGGGGGATAACTTTACTCCAGCTCTGTCTTCTTCTGTCTCCTCCTCTGATCATCTCCCTTCATCTGCTCCCTCACCACAGACTCAATCTGCACCACCAGCTGCTTCTCCCTCAACCCTTGTTATTGGTGATTCAACTGTGAGACGCCAAGGTGGCCAATATCCCAAACAAGATCCTCCACCCCAGAACTCATAATGTTATTATCCATGCAGGATGAAATTATGTTTCCAAGCAGACTCCTTCACTGCAGCAAAAATATCTCCAGACCCATTCCCTCACTTGGCCAGGGTGTTGGTCATTTTAACAACAACAAGGTTTTTATTGAAAATTGTATCCTCTCTTAGAATCATCCATCCTTTTATCTGAAAGATGGTGTTCATCTTAGCAGACTGGGTACACATAGTTTAACACAGAATACATTTTTATACAGTTTTTGACACTCCTACAGTCTGACTGTCCCCTGCCACAGGCAGCCAAGTAGACTTGACGTCAGTTACTTCCAGTCTCCAACAGCAAGCCAACTTCCTTCCGACTTCACTGCCAACACCTTATCCTGGCATAGACTCACTAGCTCCCCCTTGTGCCTCAATGGCCATAATTCCAATTATTGGTAAGAGATCACAGTACAAGACAAGATTACATAGATAGAATAATTTTAGATATCCTAATAACAACATTGCTATGCCCACCAAATTCAACCACAATTCATTATATAAATCCAATTACAAATAATTCGTTTAGCTTCTTTGCTAACTTTGGTCTGCTCAATATTAGGTCCCTCTCCAGCAAATCTTTTATTTGCCAGGACTTTAAAAGATGGAGGGACTTGCAGTTGTGCATAACAACAATTTTAATTGTTACTATTTAATTGCTTACCCAGCTTACCCGATTTTACTTCTTTTGAGTCACTGCATTTCACTATTAGAGGGAACCTTTAAACTCTGTGCTACATAAGGCAGACACAAACTCAGGTGAGTAGGTTAAACAGTTTATTGCATGCAAAGGCAAATGTGCTAAAAGGTAAGAATGCTGGAGAGGCTGACTGTGGTCGAACAGTCAGTGGGGCCTGGCAAAGTCTTTGTGGGCGAGGGAAAGGGGTTTGTACGTGGAAGAGTCTCTTTAACGGACTCTGAGTGTCACAATCATCACCAGGACCAAGGTAAAACCCCAAAGTTACCGTAAACTGTTCTGGTCTTTACTGAGCATAAATGTGAAAGTGAGTCTTGGGAAGGAGAGGGAGAGGGCACTGGGGGAGCTGGCAAGAGGTTGACATGGGAGGACGGGAGCTGTGGAGTCGGGCAGCGCAGCAGAGATGAGTCAGTGGGTGATGGAGCAGTCAGTGGGTGAGTGAATGTGGAGGCTGGGACACGTCGGGGAATCTTTTGCCGGGAGCAGCAGCAGAACAGGCATAAGAGGATCAGGAGAACACCAGTAAGTACTGGGCAAAACACAAGTAAGATTACTATAAATTTGCTTTGAGACAAAGCAGCCATAGAAGTTACCACAGGGGCAAAACTGAACAATCTGGCAGTGAGTGCCATTGAGATGAGGGTATATATACTGGAGGAGATTAGCTTGATCAGGAACAGGTGTGCCTTGTTATCAGGATTTGGCTGGATGTGGCTGGCTGGAGCTAGTTGTAGATGGCTGATAAGGGGCACAGAGAAAAATAGGTAAGTCAAGGTCCAAAGACTCTCCGAGGTCAGTTTGATTTTATCCAGTAGAAATCTAATTTCTTCTCATTTGGATAATTACAGCTGTCACTATACATTTGGTTTACATAACTTACAACTTGTCCAAAATGCAGCAGCCAGACTTCTTACCAAAACCAAACTTCACTGGCTTCCAGTTAATTTTAGAATTGATTTTAAAATTGATAACCCTTAAGGCCCATTCTGGATTCGCACCAAGGTACATCTCAGATCTTCTGACACCATGTGCCCAGTCTTGACATGAGGTCCTTAGCCAAAGCTCTGCTAGCCATTCCACAATCATGGCTGAGAACCAAAGGTGGCCAGGCTTTTTTTGTTATGGCCTCCACTCTTTGGAACGACCATCCTGAGGAGATCGCTTACAGGGCATGTCCCTTGTGTCTCAGTCCCTTCAACTGAACACTGAGGAGAGATACTGAGAGACGGAGGAGAGAGGAAACAAAGGAATATGTTTTAGAAAATTGCTACATATATTTGTTAAACTGTTTGTGATGGGGTTGTGGATTCTTGTCTGTTTTCCCCACTCCTGGTGTTGAGTGTTTGTCCCCAGTCTCTCTTGTCTGTTTGTATGTTTCTGGCCATGGCTGACCCACTTCTTTGTTCCCTCCAAACCACCTACACACTTAACGTTCATCACCGTTCATGATTGCCACCTCCTCCCCTGCAATATAAAAGCCCAGCCTTTCACCTCAGTCTTTGCCTGTTCATTGTGAACCTCTATGGGGTAAACTCTATGGCCGACTCTTGTTTTGCTTTGATTCTAGTTAATGTTCTTTGCTGAACCAGTGGATTTTGTGTGTGATTGTAGAAGCCTCATGTGTGAATGAGTGGGGATGACAACAGAAACATACATGAAAAGCTTATTGCTGCAAGACATAAATATAATATTATTCATAATACAGGTTAAAGGTGGGAAATAACATGCAGAGAAAGAGATGAAGTTTCTTTTTTACTTTCCCCGGTGTCATTTTATTTTAGAAGATGACAAAAGTGACTGTCCTCTATAGTTTAATGTTTCTCTCCTGAGGTGGAGCCACATCACACTCTTTATTACTGCAACATAACTGTTCACTCTAGTACAATCTGTTGCTAACATGCTTTCTTCTAACCCTCTATTTCTCAGTCTAAAATTCACCAACAGGCTGGACACTGCCCAGCACCCCCACCCCAAGCATCCCTTCATCTATTAATGTCCTTTCCTGTCTCTGTGGCCATCACTGTTTTCACAGTCCTTTGCTGGAAACCAAACATATTAACACTGCATTGTTCTGCCAGCTACATTATAGCTGGAAACATCAGTGCAGCAATCGTTTCCTGGAACCCCACATTAATAAGCAAAGGCCAGTGGCAATACGTGTATGTGTGTAGTGTGTGTGTGATGTATGAATTTGTATGAGGTGGAAATGGAAACTGATTTTTGTTACTTTGTCCTTTCTTTCTAGTGATTTCTAGTCCAATCTAATCCTTTGTGTATCCTTGTCTATCCAAAGTTTTATTTGCCCAAACCTGACTACGGTACGGTGGGGAAAACAGTGATTTATTTTTCCATTTATTTATTTATTTTAGCAAAGTAAAAGTAGCAATACTACATTACAAAAATAGTCTGTAACAAGTTAGAGTCCTTAAACATTCTACTTAAGTACAGACAAATACTGGTGTCTATCATATCACTTATTCTAATTATAGATCTATTAATGTATTAATTGCTTTAATGCTGTAGCTGGTAAAGGTGGAGCTAACTGCTTGCTAAGAGTCTCATCTTAACATAACAATTAAATATTCAAAAATATATCTTTAATATTTTTAAGGTTTGCTATGTTTTTTCTTTCAACTAATAATAATAATATTTGACATATTCAAATATTTATCACAAATACAGATGTTTTGGATTTACAGTTTTGCCCCATTTTTCAATAACTGGCATGTAAATTAACTTTTTTCACATGATTTAGCTAATATTTTTGTAATTTGACAAAACAGGAAAAAAACTATAAAACAACACCATTTTTTAAATAAAACTGCAATTACATTTAAAAACATACATTTTCTGCAGTATAATAACAAACCTTAATTTATTTGTTGGTTACATTTTGTAGTCGGTAGTACAACTACCTCAAAATTGCACTAAAGTACACTACTTGATTAAATGCACTTACTTTACTTTTCATAGTGACACTAGCAGCAGTGATGTTCTGCTGATTACAAAATACTTACCATGATAAGCAACATTTGTTAAGTTGAAAAACTTATTGATTTATGATTGAATTAGTATATTTTATGATATTTAAACTGCAGCATGATTTATGTCTGTAGTGTCCATCAATCATGTCATCATCTTCTTGTCTCAGAGCCAAATGTGTTTTTGAAGTAATGTCACTTCAGTGATTTTATCAACAAGAACTTTTTTTCAGCAAATGGACTGATATAATAATATATAATAATAATATAATAATAATAATAATAATAATAATAATAATAATAATAATAAATCCATTGATTTCTAAATTAATATGAATGATTCTGACAGTATCAGGACAGCAACAGGACACATATGTTCATTAATCTGCAGCCTGTACGCAATTGACTGGTCAGTTAGAGCTTGGCATTCTGCCTGTTATTCAGGAGAAATAGCTGTGCTCTTTATTTCCAACAAACCCTTGTTTGCATTTTCCAGAGGTTCATGTTTATTCTTGAAATGACTTACACTGGTAATACTGTTGCAACACATTTTGCAATATGATGTGAGAACACATAAGCTTATAAAATGAAGTATTATATAATTGAAAACCTTTTTCAAAGTTAGTGATTTAAAAATAAAATATATATATCCAGACACCCTGTTAAAAAGTCAGATTTTTATGATTTTATCACAGTGGAAAATTATCTACTTTCCAGCACACACTCACCTATGTTCAGAGATATCCCTTTCCTAAATGTCACTTGCCCCTAATAGCACCTTAATTCAGTCGGATGTTTGCAGCATTTGGCCATAGCTATTTATTATCAGTGTGTGTGCCCTTCTAGGGTAGCTTGTTTGAGCAGCTAATTGTTCAGACAGATTCTATCTAAATTGCATGGTGAGGCAGAAAATCCTGTACTCTTTTGACTAGCATGTGAATACTTTTAAAACCTCGCTATCTTCCATTTGGATATGGCCTAATTGAAAAGCAAATAGTACACTTGAGTGCACCCATGAATCGGTGAGTGATATCTCCTTAGCTGCCAGAGGAATGAATCTCTTCTGCTGGGCCACCTTGTCCCCTCTGTTTTCCACTGCTTCAAAGGGCCTCCCTAACGCATTATCTATTGGAACATTGTTTTGGGGACTAATGTCTCGATGTGGATCCTTTTCACACACGTAGTAAGTGGCTTCTGGAACAACTCCAGTCCTGACTGTTGACTCACCATATGGGACACTGAGAAAAGCGGGCAGATACACTCAACATACAAAGTGAATGTGAAGGGGATTTTATGGAAATAATACCGAATAATACTAATATTAAAGTGTCACTTTTTTACATATTAAAAACCATCCATTATTTACTGCTTATCCTTAAGGGTTGTGGAGGGCCTGAAGCCTATCCCAGCTGACACTAGGCAAGAGGTGGGGTACAACCTCCTCTAAAAGCTTAGTTAAGAAATTGTAAAAAAAATTATCATTTTGAATGACCGGGTCAAGACCAGGTTTCTTAAGAAGCTAAAAATGAGACAGGACTGTAGCTGTGGCTAGAGAACTGTTAAAAATCATCAGCACACTCAGACCAAATGCTTCATGCTTGCAATCATGCATCCAAGCAGGGGTAAAGACTATTGGGCAAATTATTCTTTAATGGGGTGAGAAATGTTTGGGAAGTCTTTAAACTGCTCACAGCTGTTTGGGGCAATTTCTAGTGAGAGGGGTCAACTATCCTGGAGTTATGGCTGCTCTTGGTGATGATATCTACTTTTTTAATAAAGAATTAGTTCTTGATTAGAAGATGATTCATTTTGTGTCTTGGAAAACAGGCTGGAAAACAGGCTGGTGTAGTAGAGTTGACAGGAGTGAGTTGGACAGGAGTGAGTTTTGGTTGCTGTCAGATACACAGATGTCACGTAGAACAAAATTGCTAAGGGAAAGGCAAAATGACAGGACAGGATTCAGAGTATAATTTTTATGTGTTGGGCAGGTCACAGACTGCACAAAGTCAAAAGAATCAATAAGTTGCAAAAAATCAGCAGCCATGACATGATGAGCTCAGAAAATTCACTACAAAAGACTTTCTTCTGATTTGGTGGTCTACAGAATATAAAACACAAAACAGCTAAATCACCATTTAGCACAAAACCTAGACAAGTTAAACCACTAAAATGTTAAATGATTCAAAATTGTCCCAGCTTACAATAACTCAAAACCTATATTGTTTTTGAGGTAAAGTGAAGGGTATTTGATCTTATGTATGTAGACGCCATTGAAAATATAATGGGCCTTGAACTATAACCTCACTGCTACAAAAGTCTACAAGAGTCTACAAATTTCAAATTACAGATAAATGCATGAACAAGACTGTAAAATAATGGTGAGTAACTGCCTGACCAAGTATGAAACAGACTGTGAGACTTTATGAATATGGGAGACAGTAGGCTGCTTACTATGATTCTCTCTCTGCTTTAATAATGTGAACTGTGAAGCAACCGTATCTGTCTTAAACATAATGAGATTAGAGTCTGACAGTACTCACACAGTGACAATGAATAAAA
>NW_026116698.1:0-29884 GCF_001640805.2 Lates calcarifer
GTTTTCATTTAATTTTTAATATTCATTTATTTGTAATGTGGTAGAGGAGTTTGTGTGTGCTGGTGATCCTGAAAGCTGTGTTGCCAGGGGCAATAGCTCCTGATGGAGTCTCTCAAGACAAATTGGTCCTAGGGGTTAGACCAGACTAAGAGTGATTCATAGACCCTAATCTGAGACTGAGCACCCAGATCAGGGCCCCTTTCTAGAGCCAGACCTGGGAGGGGAGCTCTCTAGCGAGCATCTGGTGGTCATGGGACCTGGATAATGACTCAGCCTTAAGTAGGCTACCCAGTGGGTGCACCACCTGAAGGGCATTGAGCATTGGGGTTGGGTGTCTTGCAAGCCAGGTGGCTCTCTGGGTAGTAACCCATACCTAACCCTCATCCATATTTCTGACAGAGATAGTCAAGAAGCTGGTGGCAAGGCACCGGGTTTGGATAAAATTCACCCTAAGATGCTGGGGCTCTGGATAATGTTGGGCTGTCTTGGACGGGGGCAGTACCTGTGAGGTAGGGGGACTGAGGTATCACTTTGCTCAGCCTCCCCAGGAAAGGAGGCTCTAGACATTGAATCTCAAATTCAGAAGGATTCTGTCATGGCCGTGCAACAGAGAATCAGTTCTTTACCTTGGAGTGCTGAGGGGTCATGGGACTTTGACAAGCCAGTCCACATGTGTTTGTGGATTTGGAGAGGGCCTAGGACTGTGATGCTGATGAAGGAGCTCAAGTATGTTAGAGTTTTGTTCACAAGGGAGCATGACAGGTGCAGCATCAGCCAGTAATTCATTAATACATTGTACACAGGACCATTGTAGTGAGAGCTGACCCGGAAGGCAAAGCCTCTCAATTTGAGAGCTGTTGATCTGCACTCCAACCCTCACCTAGAGTCATGGGCTTTGGGTAGTGAGTGAAAGAATGAGGTTGGATCAGATTACAAGTGGTGAGTTTCCACCAGGTGTCTGGGGCTCAGACTTAGAGACAGAGTGGAGGGAGATCGGACATCTGGAGGGATTAAAACTGTGAGAGAAAACATGGAATATGTAGTAAAGTAAAAGTGGCTATTCACAGTATAGAAGTGTGTACCAACCCTCCCTCTGCATAACACAACTGATGGTCTCAGACACACTAAGAAGACAAGAAGTCCCACAAACTAACTCTTGACAAGACCCAGATGTTGTCAATCCAGGTGACAACATAAATTGATTTTTTTTTGCACCAACGTTCACTTTATAGTGAAAAGCTGAGATCGGAAGTGATGTTGTATCTGTTACACGGGTGACTTCACACAGCGAACCCCTCCCTTTCTCACCATTCACTCCTGTGCAGTGATGTACTGAAAGGTAAAGATGTGAATCCACACTGCGACTTGTGCAAACAGCGAGCGGATACTACTGCAGACTGAACACCTTCATATGATATGAACACTTCAACAACAGAGAATTACTGTGACTGCTGGTGAGGAGACTTGTGTCGCCTGTTGCTCCTGTGCCTGCTCTGCCGTATTATGTGTGTGCCGTCTGTCTTCTGCTACCGGTGGCTGCCTTCATTAATTTTTTTTGCATGGAGGGATTGTTTTTGATATATGTGTTTCATAATTTAGATATTGGATGATTCTAAGTGTATACTTTTACTAGCCACTTAGCATTCCACCTGTTCTGATAATTAGACAACATACAACCTTTGATTTGGTGCTGGGCAGCTCAGGTAGGCTGATGCGTGATGTTTTCTCAGGCGCCGTCCTGCCAGACGCCATTATAAAAATTCTACTTCTTGGTTCTTGGCCATTATCGACAGAATATAACATACAAAATGTAAAGAAATGTAAAATATAAAGTGATTAAAAGCCACGTATTAATTCGGGCGTACAAAAAAACTAACAACCAGAGCTTCATTTCTTGTAATTCACAACTTTATTCCTGCTTTGCCTGCAGTTTCCTGCGATCTATTCTCAATGAAACGCAGAGCGGGAGGGCGGTAGCAACCAGTGCAAACCATTTAGAAAAGTTAACATGTTACTGAAATGACTGAAGCTGTGTACATTCATTGGGTGCCGAATTACAATATCACCCGTATAGATTCAGAATCTGTGTATTATTGCACATCTAGTCCAGCTATTGTGTGCCGGTATAGATGGACATATAAAATTACAAAATTATTACACTGAGTTTTGCGTGACGTTCTCCGCATTAATGAAATATAATGGAGCCACAGTTCAGACAACGTGAGGTTTATTTGACTGAAAAAGGGTGATAACGTTGCTTCTGTTTGCGGAGCTAATTGTTACTATCTGCTGTTTACCCAGGTCACAGCCCATGTTTGCAAAGCCATGTCTTTAAATGGATCAGATGCATGCGGCAGTTATATTGTATAGTTGTGTTGAGGCAGGGAGGTTTTCCATATGTACGGCAACAGCTGGATCTTCAAGGGATTCCATAGCCCTGCTGCCTATGCAGTACTCAGGTCCAATCCGGTCAGAAGGAGCTGTAATTAATATTTGATTGTCTTATACATACATGTCTCATTTGGATAGAGAAAGCATCAGACAAATTCTATTAAAATGAAAATGCCGTCTGGTCTTAACAGACTCCTACAATAGATTAAACAATGCAGCTGAAGGTTTTTAATAAGACCAACAGTCTCCACATCTGTGACTACTGCATGTAACTACCATCTGCTGCTTTTCTGATTAGGGTATTGATCAAACTACTTTCTTGGTAAACCTTACATCTCAACAGTTGACCTTATGTACAATGGCTTCAGAAAGTATTCAGACCCCTTCACTTACTCCACTTACTGAATTGTAGATTTAATTTTGATTAGATAACAGTTTGGATTGGGGTGTAAGAATTCTCCAATCCACAGTTTGTTTAGTGTGTGTGAGAGAGAGAGAGAGAGAGAGAGAGAGAGAGAGAGAGCGTGGTGGTGGTTGTGTATTTCAACGAATCATTAGATCCTTTGCTGCTCCACCCAAAACTGTGGTCAGGTGCTCTTTGCTCTTTGCTTTAATTATCTATGGAAATGTGCCTTGAACTTGAGTAGAATCCACCTGTGGCAAATTGAAATGATTGTACAAAGTCTAGAAAGGCACAAACCTGTATATATGAGATCCTGCTGTTCATATTGCATGTTAGGACAAAAAACAAGCCATGAGTTCTTTGTAGACTTCCATGATAACATTGTGGTGAAGCACAGTGGCCTTAAGTCCAAAAGCTGGCCGTCCAGAGTTTCTCTAGCAGAGTTTCAGCAGTCCTCTGCAGAAATTTTAGAACTTGAAGGAAGGATGAATATTTAAGTAGCACTCCATCAGTCAGGCCTTTATTGTAGGGTAGTTAGCTAGAAGCCACATTAAGTAAAAGGAATATGGTATTCCACATACAGCTTTTTAAAGGAGCATGGAAAAGACTCAGGTCTGATGAGGCAGAAATTCAACCCTTCTTGGCAGAGGTCCAAACACTTTGTCTGGTGAACACTCACTTGGCTAATACCATCCCTACATTCAAGCAGGGTGGTGGAAGCATCATGTTATGGGAGTGCTTCTCATCAGCAGGGACAAATACAGACTGGTCAGAATTCAGGCAAGGAATAATGCAGCCAAATACAGAGAAGCTCTTGAAGAAAACATGCTCCAGAGTGCTCACAGCCTGAGTCTCAACTTATAGCATGGTGTTGATGGGAAGCGTGCAGCCAAGACCACACAGGAGTGGCTCTGGGACAAGTCTCTGACTGTCCATGAGTTGCCCAGCCAAAGCCCAGACATAAACCCCATAGAGCGTCTGTGGTTCACAGATGGTCCTCATCCATTCTGATGAAGTTTGAGAGGATCTTCCAGGAAGAGTGGGAGCTCAGAAGAGCTTCTAGGAAGTTCTGTCTGAAAACTTTTGTAAATTAGATATTTCAGTTTTTCATTTTTTAAAGAAATTTGCTAAAAAAAAAAATGTTTTCACTTTATCATTATGTGTTGTTGTATGTAGATTAATGGAAATGTTATCCATTTACAATTAATTTTATAAAGCAAAGTGTGGATATGTGTATCTGACACACACAAACCAACAGTTGCATTCAGAGAATTGTCTTTTCACCTTATGAATGCAAGTCCAGTATTCACACTTTTTTCCCTGTGTTATGGTCTCACTAGAAAAATATCTTGCTCTTTAGCCGCTAAATGCTCCACTGTTTTCACCAGCTATTTGCTACCTTTGTCTTTTTGTTGTTTGGTATTGGGGAGTTGGTCTACAGTGAGTTTGTCAGTACATTTTGTGCTGGAAACAGATGCCTGCTGTGACTGGAAATGGCAATGATGAAAGCAGCGAGACTGAACCAAAACAGTAAAACAGCAGATTGTAAAACAATTAGCTTAAAGATGCTAAAAATGCCCACACAGCTGCAGGAAAGTGCAGATAATTTTCTACACGTTCATCACCATGGGTGACCTCTTTCACATTATACATAGTCATTGTTTATGTACAGATATTGATTAAAAAACTAGATTAACTTCCTCTCATCCAATGACAAATGTATGGGTTAATCAGTATGACTGTATAAATCATTGGAAGTCTAATTACTGGACAACTGTTTAGCAGTTGTGATCTTTTAAGCATATTTGGAAAAGAAACTGCCTTAACTTGAAGATTATCAATCTCTTTCCTGTGTCTATATACATACCATGTGAAACATGTAAACAGTGGTGTTAATTGATATTTTAGCCTGTTACCTGATAGACAGCATGTATGCATCCGTGATTCTTACAGGTGAGGTGATCTGATCTTTCTCCATCCAACCTGTCCTCACAGTGAAGTAGCTTTGCTGGGAGGTTTTGGAAGTTGTAGTGTGTCAGACCTGCCAGACTTGCCTTGTTATCCATCCTGCTAAAAAAATAACTGACAAGCAGAGAGACATAAGTGCCTCTCACCAGCAGGCTAATGATTTTTTGATTGCAAGCTCCTCCCATCTCAGGAAAAGCACAAACATACTGATTACAGGCAATTTTGATGCAGGTTGAAACAACCCTATTTTCCTCATATTTTCCCCCTTTAAAAGCAGAGCTATGCCAGTCCACTGCTACTTAATGGCAGAAAGCACAAAGAATTATGTATATGAATCAACTCTCTATGTTTATTTTAAACATACTATACATATATATAAAAGAAAATACACAATTTGATGCAGTAATCCTGCTTCCTGACCCCAGCATACTGTTCTACTGTATGTAATGAGTTTTATATTACAATTATGATACAATACAATAATATAGAACTTTATTCTTTAAAGCTGCATTAATTGATCATTTCTAAAGCCCCAAAGTGGCAGAACCCTATTGTTTTTGTACCCTATTGAAACTGTTCCTAAGAGAAATGAATCACATTTTGAGGGAAACTTTGTACAAGCCTCAGACATGGTGAAGATTTAAGTTTGATGGGTTTTCTGCATGGGTGTGGCAAAATGCCTCACTAGTAAAGAGGTATCTCACAGTAAGTTTCACTTAGATACAACTGTGCAAGTTGGTATACATATACATAGTATGCATATACATATAGTATATATATGTATATATAGATATATTTTTAAAAAATCCCCCTCCCCAGAGACCTCAAATGTTGTATCTGGAATCTGCTGGAGCCACTCTCCCAGTCTGGGGGTCAGCCCTCAGTGTTCCAATTACCACTGGCACCACTGTTGCCTTTACTTCCCACATCTTGTCTAGCTCCTGTCACCCCTTGATATTTTTCAAGCTTCTCATGTTTCTTCTCCTGTTGTTTGTGGACCAACATGATGTCTGGTTGGTTAACCAGCACCAGTTTGTCAATCTGGATCTGGAGGCTCCTGTGGATCTTAGCTCGATCATTCTCAACCACCTTAGGTAATGTCTTCCACTCTGACAATGGGACATCCAGCCCATACTCAGTGTGTTTCTGTACACTATGCCAGCCACTTGGGTATGGCTTTCTATGTATGCTGTTCCTGCCTGCATCTTACACCCTGCTGTTTTGTGCTGAACTGTCTCAGGGGTGTCTTTGCACAGCCTACACCTGGGGTCCTGTCTGGTGTGGTAGACCCCACCCTCTGCTGATGGTGTACTAAGTGCCTGTTTTTGTGCTGCAATGATTAGTGCTTCTGCACTTTCTTTAAGTCCAACCGTTTCCAGCCACTGGTAGGATTTCTTGATATCAGCCACTTCTTCTGTCGGTGATGTATGCCGTGCAGGGGCTCGTCCCTCCGTGATGGTTCATCATCCTCCTCCTCACTGATTTCTGCTGCCTGAGGTATTCACTTAGCAGCTCTTTGGGGGGCATCTTCCTGATGTACTCCTGTAGTTTTGTTGTTTCCTTCCAGACAGTGGTTCTGACGCTCACTGATCCTCAACCTTATTCATCTCAGCTTGAGATGATGTGTCTGAAAAGCTGCTGGAATTCTTGAATATTAATGGACATAGTCTGGCACAAACTCTGTGCAAAATACACTGTTTACAACAATATTTTTGTCATCATTTGTTTGACAGTTTGTGATCTTACACGTCACCACATGGATGCAGGCTGAAACATGAATACCAGCATGTAGAATGATAGTGTGAACAGAAGGACCAGCTGAGACAAATCGAGGAGCTCGTTCCGAAACGACGGTCTACCTCTGTAGCATGGATGATAAATGTTGTAATCGCGATATGAGATGACTTATATTGTGATATGAGATTTTTTTTCATATTGCACAGCCCTCAGGTGTTCCTCCTAATAACATTTGTCTTTTTTCCCCCAGCTCTTTTGTGCCCAGCTTTGGGTATAAAACAAGAAGCTCAAGGCTTCATTCCAATTTCCAGTTTACAGTCTTTAAATGCACACAGTGATGTTATTCAATGTAAATTTGTGTTATGTTTCAGGTTACACAGAGTTCTGGTGGTGGTTAAGACTGAGTGAGTGTTATTTTCCAAGATCAGAAATGGTAAATAAATTAATAAATTAAAAAAAAAAAATTAAATACATTTTTCCACTTCTTTCTTTGACTCTGACACTTTGAACTTCCATAGAATTAATTGAAAATTCCCTTTTCAAATAATTTTCACACTTCCCACCCCTGATTTTTGTTTGCTTGGTTTTCACTTGATTATTTTACTGAATATTTATCCATTGCAAACAGTATAAATAGCCGGTGGACCTTAATAATGTCTCTGCAGATAAAAGTTGATTGAATTTTGACCTGAATGAAAATCATTTATTGGTAATACCCTCAAAAGATTACAGATGTACATAAAGGATAATTCTAGTGTATATTACAGCCTGGTGCATTTCCCCCCATATGTGCCTTTCTGAGCTGTTATAACTTTGCATTTGCCACTAGAGACTATGCAAGTTCCAGCAAATTGCCCAGTATAATGCATAGCATGATAGCCATTCCTAGCTGCTACAATCTGTGTTTACACAGAAGTGTTTAAATTATTTATGTAAAAATCCTATTTATTTGGAAAGCTTTAGGAGGTTTTGGCAATTGCCCTCATATACAGATGTGGCAAATAGGAAGTTATTAAAACTCATGGAGCCTCAATAGGTTGAAATATCCTGGAATTATCCTTTGAGGTCTTAAAATAAGATGTTGGCACAAGGCCCATCCACAAGCCGAGCGCTGTTTAGAACCTTATTATCAAATTTAAAAAATAATAATTATTATAATAATTAAACAGACAGAAGACTTCATACAGTAGTGTATTCATGTCATCTTAAAGGCCCTTCAAGCTAAGGCCTCCAAACTCCTTTTTTTTGTCACAGTGGCAATGTAGCTCCAAGGGATGACAGTCCATCACTTTGTTCCAGCCTAAAATGTCTCAGCAACTACTGGATTGCCATTTTGTAAAGACATTCATGGTATCCTAAAGATGAATCCTAATGACTTGATGATTTCCTGACTTCCCATCTAGGGCCACCAGCAGGTCAAAGTTTTCACTTATTCTGTGAAATATCTACTTGATGGACTGGCATAGTATTTTGTACAGACATTCATGGTTCCCGAACAATGTATCCTAAACATGAGTTTTCTTCTGGTACCAGAATATTTGATATTTGTATTTTCCAATGAAATGGTGCTGTATACATAGAATTGAAATGTCTTAACAAGTGTTGAATGGCTTGACACCAAATTTGGTTCAGACATTATATTCTCCTTTGGATCATTTTTATAACTTAGAATTTTTCACCATGCCACTAACATCAGAAACTACAATACAGAAAAGTAATTACTATGATTGTAAATAAAAAAAAGTGTGTGCCCAGGTAGAGCTGCTAGTGTGGCTGTAGGTTTAGTCTTGTTTTTATTTTACACATGACATGAAATATCTACAAAATATCACAATATCACAATACTGAAGTAATTTCTAAGGGGAGATTATTATTACATAAAGGGAAGGTAGCATTATAAATCAATAGCAGCTCCCACAAATCAGGACTGAAAGACATGGGAATAGGAACTGTACAAACTACTTTTAAAAAGTCTAAACAAAAGCATTGTACAAAGTACAATGTATTGTAATCAACCATTATATTGTAATTGTAATGTATTTCTGCTTTTTGTGCACTTATGTGGATCCACTTACAGCTTTTGTTATTCCTGTTGTGCTGTGACTCTTTCTGAAGAACCAACCAGTACTAGTGAGATCATTTATAAGGTGGCATTAATGAACAGCAATAATGAGGACACAATCTAGGAGATCAGGCCTCCCATAAGCACAGTGCAAATTTAATAGATTCAGCAAGCGTGTTTCCATACAATAGGTTTTGCCTCTCATGGCAGAGCAGCGACTGGAAAAACAGCTCGATGGGGACTGGGAGCTGCCACTAGTCCTCACTGTGCTGCAGAAAACAGATTATTCCTTGCTTCTCCTCTTTCTCATAGGTTGTTGTTAGACATTATTGCTACATCTGTGCCAACAAATAAGTGGAAGATCGGTAAAGGTAGAATATATTTATTCATCCTCCACAAGCTCTCTCACTAAACAAACAAAACACTGTTGAATGCCTTTCAGTTTACAAAGAATAATATGGAATAATAATGTAAGGGTTATTTTTCTGTTCAGACCCTATGTATTCCAAATAAACATAAAATACAAATAAAACATATTACTTTCTGTAAACCATTACATTTCCCTGGAAAACAGCTGCAAGGTTCAAAGAATTAGTCATTTTTACAGCTTTCATGAAACACCAAAATGGAAACTTTGCTGTGAATACAAGAAAAGAATAATTTAACACAGTATGTGCTTTTTTTGGGGGGGTGATGGTATGAGGAACATCTCTGTATGCTGTCATGAGATCTGCTGTAAAACTGTGACTTATTCTAACAATGTGTTGTGTCTGAGAGCAGTGTGAGGTGGATGTGGTGAAATTAGTCACCTTTGTTAGCAAGTTGTCACAAATCACATTACTTCCTTTCTTACAGGGCAGGAATGCTGTTGTGGAAATAATACCTGCAGTTGTAAATAAAAACTCTATTTCAGTTTCCCCCATGCCTTCCATAGAGGCATGTTAATTTTGTTCATTCAGTTTGGAAAATATGGACAGGGCTGTTTTTAGGCAAAGGTGAGCTAGGCAGACACTGAAGCCACCAACAGATGGAGGGGTGCCAGGAGGGGGTGGGGTGGTGGGGTGCAGTTTCTCCCAGTACACACACATGGTTGAATAAACTCCATACTGGGGGCTGAAATTCACGTGTCACTCTCATGTGATTTTTATTTTTTGACCACCTAGGGGCAACAGAACCAAGTGTGTACTCTTAACACAGACATACTGTATCATCACTTTTAAGTTGATATATTGAACTTGTGAGCAAACAATTGCTTATTTACACGTTTAGTAATTATAGAGCAACATTATCATTTTTTTGGAATCTTGTCTCGGTCTGAATGTGGCCTCTGCCAACTCCTAAGAAAATTATCTGGCTCTTAAGCTGCTAAATGCTCCACTATGCACACCAGCTAGTCTCCACCTGTGTCTGTCTTCTGTGTGATGCGGAGGAGGCACTATAGAATGTGTTTTTCCAGAGTAACATCCATGCAACATTGTCCCGTGTTGGTCATTGAATATGGTGCCGCACATCCATATAATAACCTAAACTCACAATAAAGCCCCATAATGCAAAGGAAAGCTGCAGATTCAGGTTCTATTATCTGTATAGATTTATCTCCACAAATAACCCCTTACACATTGTTGCATTGTTTTCACATTGTCACTGGATATATTATTATCATAAAAATATAAGTCATAGCTGCTTTAAGTAAAATTTTGTGCCCCATGTTCATTTGCTCATAGAGTGAGTGAAAGAATCAGAGATGTGAATGACCAGATCACATACTGTACTTCTGTTACTGTGGCCTCTAAAACTCTGGAAGCTGCTTATCAACTGTAAGTGAGAAGTGAGTCTTGGGAACCCCACTGTCAGACTAGTGAATGTTTGCTGTCAGGTGTCACGAGTCAAATTTCAGGCCAGTTGTGAAACAAAAGACAAGAAAAATTTTGAGGATATCAGTCAGTAAAAATAACAATCTTTAATAATAATGTGTCCAAGTAAAGAATCAGCCATATTTGTCATTGCATTGTCATATAAAGAATTAAGCTCCTTTAAAATAATTTCAGAAAGGTTTTACTTTAGGTTTGACCTTAAGGATTTGTTGCTTAAACCACCTGGAGATAAAAGTTAAGACGAAATCTGTAAAATGTGGTTTCAGTTTGTCAGAAATTCAAACTAATGCAGTTATCCACATTTGATGAGGTCCATGATAGTGATACTGAAGAACAGAGCAACAAATAAAGTGTCACACCAGGATAAAAGCTGGTTATGGGCAACCCATAACCTTAATGTCTTTCTGTTTGGTCTTATTTCAGGCCTCAACCCAGCATGATAATATTATTTCACACTCCAGTATCTCCAGTGGGCAGACAGTAAGGACCAGTCGGCACTATGCGATGTGTGTAAGAGACCAATGGTGTTGTGGCCCCAGGCGGGATGCTGCTGACGGCTGGTCAGTATGACTCTGCTGGACGTGTGGCTGTCACGCTCCATCCCCATGTGCCTGCTCCTTCAGAGCCTTGTACTCATGGCCCTGTGCTTCCCCTCGGCCAGCATGTGTCCCAAGGGCTGCATCTGCCAGCGCGATCCCCACCTCCACGGACTCAATGTTACCTGCAGTCAGTCCCGCCTCAAAGAGATCCCTCCCAGCCTCCCGGTTGATACTGTCCTGCTGAGGTTGGATCACAACCAAATAGGAGCTGTGCCCGATCAAACCTTCCATGGGCTTAGACTTTTGAGAGAGCTCAATCTTTCATACAATGCGGTGGAGACTTTAGGGGAGGCGGCCTTCAGTGGCATAGAAGGGACTTTACAGGTACTGGACCTCTCCCACAACCGTATTACTAGCGTACACAAGGATGCTTTTGCTCGGCTCAAGGCCCGCGTCATTGTGGACGATAACCCCTGGCATTGTGACTGTGCCCTCCAGCAGGCTATCAGTGGAATGGCCCATAACCACGAAGCCGCCGCCCGGGTTCTCTGCAGGAGCTCAGAGCTTCGTGACCAGGAGGGAAGACCGTTCTTGGCAGTAGACACTGACCTCTGTAACCTGGCCAAAAGGACCACAGACTATGCGATGCTGGTTACCATGTTCGGTTGGTTTGCCATGGTCATTTCATATGTGGTGTATTATGTTCGGCAGAATCAGGAGGATGCCCGACGCCACTTGGAGTACCTCAAGTCTCTCCCTAGCAAACCCAAGAAACCTGACGAGGCTGATGATATTAGCACTGTTGTCTGACAGTAGCGTCAATGTGACTGTGTCCACCACAAACCGAATGAACACCAAAATGTTTATGTAACAGGACCCACTTTTAGTGTTTACTATTTGTACTACTAGTGATGTGAGCATCAAAACTGCTGATAAATCTTTGTATTTTGGAAATTTTGTTGAATGTCCGCACCAGGGTTTGTTCATGACTGATCTGAGATAAGACAAGAAGGGAGGCCACAGAGTCCAAAGGCCAATATTATCTTTTCTACAGAAATCACTTACAGAGTTTTGAAAATTTGATTCTCAGGTTTAAATACTGACATGATAATGGCTGTTTTTAGATGAAAATTTGGAATATCTGATAAAAAGAAATATATTTGTAACACATGATACCCAATACTCCATTTCCCAGAGCTTTCATTTTCGTATCCCAAAGCCCACTACAAGATGTACACTGAGTTTTGTAAACACTTAATTAAATTAATTGCATCTTCCATGTCCCTTAAAATTACATTTAATTTCCAATATTTACAATTTCACAGTGTAACATCATTTTAGACTATTAAAGTTTTGAATACAGGGTATGTATATATGAGGTATAAAGTGGTCTCACCTCCCTGCTTTCTTTGAGCAATGATGACCTGTCTTTGATACAAAGACATCACAATTACAACGAAAACATTTTCACAATAGAGACAGGTAGGCTAGATTGCATGGTGCTCTCTCATTGTGGCTATACTGGATACCTGTTTTTTTCCAAGAAAATAAAAGAAACAATGAAATGTTAAGGAAGATTAAAAACAAAAATGCTCTCTTGAGAAATTATGCGATACCAAGTAAGCATTTCTGATGTGCAGACTTTCTTGGGGGAAGTTATGAGATGCTAAATTAAGATTTTGATTTACTAAATCAAAACTACAAGATATGTTGTGTCAAAATGATGAGGTTCTATGTCAAGATTCTGATTTACCATGTCAAAATTAGGACATTTACTGTCAAGCAACTCAAAATGATCATATATTAAATTACTTAAAATGCTCTACTTTTTAAATTAAAATTAGTTAGTCGTAATGGTATGGCTTTAGTTAACTTATCAATACAACCTATTAGGTCACCATTACGAGCCAGGCGAAAATTAGCTTAGAACCAGTAATTGATAAAAACCCTGAATGCTGAGGGATATGAGGCATTACATACTAGATAGCGTTTTAAAAAACTGGCCCCAGAATGGCACTTGTTCCAGGAGGAGCGGTTAAGAAAGGCAATCCTTGACCATGGAAATAATAGTCTGACAAAATAATATTAACTGAAGGTCCAGTTACTAACTTGTTCTGAGCTTTCAACCATATCCTACAGTCTCCATTAGTGGTTGTGAAGCGTACAGGTTGTCACAAGTTGACAGAACTTTGACCAGGGAACAAAAATGTATCAAAATTGATCAATTACCCAAAAGGAGAGGATGAATCCCATCTAGATTTGAAGAGGATGAACACTGCTACATCAATAGGGACCACCAGAAGCATCCTAGTGGGACACTCGTTACATGGCTCAGCTGTCTGAACTTCTAGCTATTCAACACTTTTAAATCTTTGCTGGTACTCTTTAAAGACAGGGCTGGCTAGGTTTGATATCCTGTGCAACTTCTGTTGGGAACACCACATTAGTGAAGTGATGAGCACCCTGGACACTAGACAGAATGAACACTGGAGACATCATCAGATGCTATTAGCTGTTTGTGTACACTACAAAGTGCAATCAAAAATTGTACCTGATAGAAATTTGGCCACATTCTCCTTCAAAATAGTCACTTTATGCAGTGATACACCAGCGATCCTACTGTGCTTGAAACACTCCATGAAAGTCCCGTTCTGTAAGTTCGTCAAGCAGCATCTGATGCGCACTGGACCTCCTCCACTGTGACAAAACGCTGACCATTACGTATGAATTTTATTTGCAGAAGAGGAAGTAGTAGCAGGGAACCAGATTCAGTGAATAGGGCAGGTGCAGAGCAACAAGTGTGTTGGTGCAGCCAATAAATGTGCACTTGAAAATATGCTCTGAGCAGGTGAGTTGTCATGATGGAGTACCCCATTGCCATTGCACCAGATTTCAGGCAATTTGCACCAAAAGTCCTCCCTCAAATGCCTCAGAACAGTGTCAGTGTAGAACTTGACATTGACAGTATGACCCTGTGCACAACGCTGCAAATGTCAAAGAAAAAGACACGTAATGTTCTTCCCTTGGTCCTGGAGACTGCAGGCTCTTCCACTGCAAAGACTGCTGTTTGGTCTGTTTGGTGTAGCTGTAGACCCACCTCTCATCACCAGTAATGGTGGGTCATCATGGACTTGTTGATAGAGATCCTCACAGACTTTAACACATGTAACACAGGTCCAGATGTTGATTGTGCAACTCAACATGGAATATGTACAACAGTTATTGCTTACCATGCCACACACTGTTCACAACTGTCTTGGAGCTTTTTGATCACACCTTGTAAACCCAAACTGGTCACAGCACTGACTGGGTATGGGTCTAAGTCATCAACCTGAGACCATCTTTGAACCAGCCCAAGGCCCTTGAAGTGATGCTCATGTCAGTTCATTCTACACGTCTTACAATTTATGTCTAATGATGACATTTAGTGCCAGTACAGGAAGCAGTATACCTTCTAAGTGGCAAGTCAAGAAGTAATGGTGTGGTGGTTGGTGTGATGGAACAATGTGTAGCGTGTCTGTCTTTGATGCAGGAAACAATTTGAGTCCTCTCACTGAGTATTAATGTTATTAACCCCATCCATGAGCTCTAACCTTACCTGTACCCTCATTGCCATGCACAGGTAGTGTAGAAAGTGAGAATATTAGAAAGGTTGGCATTGAAAGTAAAAAAAAAAAAAACTGTTATTCTGGGGTATTGCAGATTTGACATTATCATTATTTTGTCTCTATTAACAAGGTTTTTTTATTATGGGACTTAATTTCTGTAGGTCATGTGATGACACTCTGAGCTAACTGAACTGAGCAAACTCAATCTGCAGACTAAGACTGTTAGAAACGACTGAATGCTCTGGAATAAGCTAGTAAGGGCCACTACAGACAAAATTTGCCTGTCCCAGACACATTTCTTAGAGTGAACGCACAAATCCTAAAATCAGCATGATCAAAAACAAAACATAATGGAAAGAGAGGGTGAAGATAGGGTGTTCCAGAGATTGTGTGCACACAAGAGTTAGAGGGGAGGACTAAGCTCTGGCCTTTGTCAAGCTCTGTCACTGGCTGGACATAAACTAACTTGTTGTCATTTCCAGCAGGTTTTTCTCATCAGGTATTGCTATCATTTGCTCCTTTTCGCAGAGCTATCCAGTCAGAATGATCTTGTAATCAATGAATCTCGTCTGAGATTAGTTGTGTTGTTTGAGCTCCCTCTCACCTACATGGCAACAGTCCAGGACAAGAAATGTTTTGTAGTTTGTGCAACTGCATCTCTGAGGTTCTCAAAGTCTTGTAGTCTGTACTTGCCCTAAGCAGACCTTGAGTTTAGATTATTTTGTCAACCCAGGGTGTCTTATATGATGTTGTGGAACCTAAAGTCGTTGTGTTGTACTGTACATTTCTTCTTTCGGTTTGTGAAGTCTACGTTTGTTCTTGTTGTCTTCAGTCAGTTGTTGTCAGAGTAGATCTGATATGTATATCTGCACTGATCAAATGTAAGCACAAGACTAAATGTCTGTTTCTGTGGACTCCTCTTGTAGGGGGTTTGTTTGTGGTTTGAGTGAATCCTTCGGAAAAAGAACTGGTAATTATTACTGTTTGCTCTGCCATTTTCCATTTCTTTCTTACCAGGCCCTCTCAGGGGGAGGACAGATTTATCAAGCATGGGGATGGCAATCACCACAAATTAAAACAAACATCCCCAAGTCAAGCTGCCAATGCATGCATCATTTCCCTTTAATAACACTGAGTACAGTAATGTTCCCAGCAGTGGGTGAAGAGAAAATGATGCTGTCATTTCCTCAAATGGCTTCCCTCCCATCACAGTCACTGGAGCCCACTAAAACATAGGACCAAAGAAAAACAATGAAAGTCAAATGAAAGACAAGACAATGTAAAAGTAGAGGAAATTAGATTTTCACCCCAAAAAAAATCTAAAATACAAAAAAAACCCCAAACCTATTTCATAAATACTACCAACTTTAAAGAATTACTTTTAAAAATCATGCACGATAGTTAACATGTTCGATACTGGGTGTTGGTGGAATCGTGAAATTTCCCTTCAGTTCATGTTTATGTTGTTTGTCACATAATTTGTACAATAATGGTTCTTAAAATGATGCTTAGGGGATATGCAACGAGAATACGTAGATAGTAAACACTAGGATCACATGTAAATAGGATGTTGATGTTGTGTGAAATACTTGAAATCCCTTTAATCAGTTGTTCTTGAATGTGCTACACCCCTTAGCCTTGTCTTGTAGAGGCAACATTATACTCCTCATGACAGGATCAGGATAGTCTATAAAATGCATGTACAATGTAATGAAGCACAGTGTAGCCAAGGACCTGAAAGTATTTCTAAGTGCCTGAATACTTATCTAACCATTTTATTTTTTTCTTTTACATCTTCTCTCACCATCTCTCTTTGTTCTAAACATTCTTCATTAAGGATTCTTACTGTTCATGTATTTGTCAATTTAGGTTTATTTTGCAAGTTAGAAAAAAAACAGTATCAACTATGTTGATGTAACAAGTTGTGAAACTGAATTATACTATACCATATTACAGTTTTCTGTGCACCAACAGAGCAGTGTGTGATAGACATTCACAGTTAAGAAAGAAAATGTTAGCGCTGACTAACAAGGTTTTGTTGTAATGGCATGACATACGGAAAATGAAATAAAGGAAGTATGCATTGGTTCTTGGTATATTTTATTTCTCTGTTGATTTTAAAATACAAAGCTTTGAGCGCTAAATTAGGTTTTTTTTGTTTGTTTGTTTGTTTGTTTTTCAGGAATAAATAGCTCAACACAGAGTATGGCCTTTGTGTTGGTGTCTATGTGTTTTCCAGTGTATTTTATTTCCCAAGAGTTCACAGCCTCCAATAGTTGTCTTCCCTGAAATAACAATATTGCAAATATACATATTCCAGCAATACTGTTACTACTTTTTAAGGCTTGGCTTTTTAATGTCTCATCAAAACTTGAATGAGACTGCTACTATCTGTCTCATGTTTAATGTAGCGGGGGGCATATTAGCTTGGCACAGGGGTCAGAAGTGGAGGATTGCTGGGTTGTCACCATGGATAATGCTGTGTTCACGTTGTTCATACCGTACAAACAGCCCAGTGGGAAAAACCATTCACGTTAGCCTCTTAGTTGTATTTATGAGTCAGAAATATCATTTCTGAAATATCATTTCTGACAGCTACAATATCTCCCATTTGATGATCAGAATTTCCTGAAGTAGCAACAAATACAAATGATCAAATCTGAGTTTTTTCTGCTGT
This sequence comes from Lates calcarifer, assembly GCF_001640805.2. Taxonomy (NCBI): domain Eukaryota; kingdom Metazoa; phylum Chordata; class Actinopteri; family Centropomidae; genus Lates; species Lates calcarifer. The sequence continues at coordinate 17,260 of NW_026116698.1, forward strand.
TCAAATTCTGCTCACATTGTGTTGATGTAGCATAAGCTAGCTGTTAATGGCCATAAACACTATTAACAGGGGGATTAAATGTTAATGGTTATTGGATTAGCAGGACCATGCTTTGCCACAAAGCTGAAACAGGACTATTTTTGTGAGCCCATTAATGTCATCTTTTTAGAGACACATGGTTCTCACAGGACAGTGATGCTGCAGACATATCATGATCTTGTAGAATATGATGCTCTGTTGTTGATTAAACTATCCAAATTCTTCAGCATATTCAAGCCAGTCCTTTGTGTGTACCACTAAACCTTTCAACACTTTGCTGAGATGAATCATCCATGACTGAGACCTTACACCAGGCCCTTCTCACAGTAGGTATTTCAACTTGTCATTGCAGGTTAAGCACAGGTGTAACTGGTAATTCACTCCTGAATTTACTCCCTCCAGGAGGTCAGTGGAGACATGGACATGGCTGTTGGCGTTCTCGGTGGCTATGAATCTGCAAAGGATGGCATCTGGGAAATCCTCCTTGATGATGATCGAGTGGTGGAGGCAGAGGAAGCCATTTGGTGAAAAATAGAGAAAAAAAATAAAGAAATTAAGACCCCCCCCAGTAATCATGACCTCTTTACTCTGAGATAAATGGCACTGAATAATGACTTTACATTACACATCAAGCTTCACAGGATGAGCACAAATGAAAAATTTGCATTACAACGTATGATCTCTAACTATTACTGTGACATAAAATGTAAATGAGATATTAAATAAATACTTACCCTTCTTCCAATGGTTATTAGACCCCGTCATGGTAGAAACCAAACCATCTGAGAGTGCCTCAGTCTTGGCTGCTGTGCTGAAGTGTGGTAGGGATTCTGGGGCCTTATTAACTAAAAACCGTTGAAGCCGTTGCTGTTTTATAATACCTTGTTTACGTGTTGGTGGGTGGGTTTTTTAATGTGTAAATTCTTCTCTCTAGCTCCACTAGATTATTGGATTAATGAAAGCTCTGCCCATTTTCTTAGTATGTTCCATATTTTGCCACACCTTCACTCACCATTGTTGAGCAGCGGCAGGTGTGATGGTTTATTTGTAACTGGTTATCAGAAGTGTATTTTAAATATATTGATACTGAGAATATTAATATTATTTTGTATTTTATTAATGTAAATACACTAACTAATTAATGACTAATGTTCCCTTGCTAGCTAATAGCCTAATCAACTAATAGCCTAAGGGAGAAAGGCTGTCTGTTGTGTGCACAAATAAACAAAGCATGGAAACAAATTCTTTAAAACGTGGGAACAAGTTAACTAAAACATTGTAATGAATTGATCAAAATGTGGGAACGACCTGTATCTTAATTGCACACAATTACATTTTGAGTGATCAACATAGTATAACGTGGCTTTATTTATATATATATCTATATATATTTCTCTGAATGACTACTCTTTGCAAGTAGATTATTGAAAAGTTTATAAGTGGGGAATCAGGGATCGGAGCTGGAGCAGACAAAGGAGCAGAGCATGTAGAATAGAATGGATCCTCAGCAGATGGGTGGAGAGGTGGGTGAGGCAAACAAAGTGGAGCAGTGATTGAGAATAAACTTGAGGCATAGACACATGGATAAAACTGAAGTCATGAAAACACAAGGAAACGTACAGAAACAGGGTCAGGTGAGGATCAGATCTCCAGTGTGCTGTTGATGTCTTTGTTCTATCTGAGTTTCATCTTTTCATGAACAGGACAGTGAGCAGAGATAATAATGTTAAACCATTCTGGATTGGATAATTGGTAATATTTCCCATCAACCAGAAAATATTCCAAAACATTCCTAAAGATGTCCCAACTTTTGCTGATGAGCTACAAACTCTGTGTCTGTACATAGGTAGTGTAGAACAAATTGTGTTACTACACTCTCTGATGTATCATAACAATAGTGCTGGAAGTAGTACTGTATATTGCCATCAAAATGGCAAGAAAAAAAGCAAGTAACAAAGGAAGACAGACTGTTTGGTTGGGGGCTCATCGTTCAGCAAGATAATGAGCCGGAACATAAGAGGAAAAGAACTAGATGGTGGCTTCACATGACGGAAGACGAGCACAGTCTCCAGACTTAAACCCCATGGAGCTGGTTTGGGATGAACTGGACAGAGGGTGGAAGCAAAGCAAGTACAACACAATGCACAAAACCATGAAATATAATGACAGAGACAGCGCGCTAAGAATGTATTGCCCCTAAAAGAACAGGTGATGCAAAATCCATAATCATGAGAACACCAACTGCTATGAATAATCCCTAGATAATAAAATAAGTGTAATTCAGTGTACAGTTTTGATGGTCAAGATGCATATAGCTTGTTAAGTACTTAATGGCAAAATATTACCATTAAGCAAGCCTAATGGCAGTGAGGTAAAAGCAGTGAGAGAAGTCTATAGAGTTTGGTCTGCAGGCTTCTTTATGATGCCAAGAGCCCAGACAGCACTCTGAGGCTATATCTCCTCAAGAGGTCAATATCAACCACTTCCCCTGTGTCGCAGACAGTGCTTTCAAAGTAGCTGAGTTACTGTGGCCCAACATTTGCCATCACACGCTTATAACAACCATGTAGCAAACTGTCCTGGGTAGGATCCCTCTCTGAGACAGACTTTAATACTATTGAACATCGTCATATACATATACATATACATATAACATGGAATGACATGATGATTCAGTTTTGGTGATTTGAATAATGATGATCTTACAACTTACACATTTCACATGAAGAACCCTGGCATCTAACAAAACAAACTTTTCTCACATAAACAATATTTCACTGGTCTGAAAGCTGGCATCGTGTAAATCCAGAATTTCCCATCCTGGGAAAAGCGTCCCAGACTCCTGAGTGATTCCACAAAGAAAAAGTGCTTTTTGCTCACGTCATGTTTTATTTATTTATTTTTTATTTTTTTGCAATTTCCCTATATTAAGTATGGTACACATTTCAAGCTGTACACTTACAGTCAGTGTCAACTTTATGTAAGACTAAGGTGTTGTTTGCCCTGTGGAAACATCTGTGTTGAGTCTGAGAAGCTAAGGCCACAACAACTCCCACAATGCTCCTGTTTTTACTTCTGCTGCTACTGTAGTTGCTTTTAACACTACAAACAGCTTCCTCCCGCATATGAGGTCACAGCTCTTGTTCTTACATGCTGTACAGTATGTGGGTTGACCTGGAGGAGCCTGTGTGCAGCACGCCTGTGAAGACAATCTGTTTTTAGTCACTTTCACACCTGATGACTGTGGACGCTCACTTGTTTATCTCACTCCTTTAACATTCATTTCCTTGATTCCCCCGACGCTCCTGCTAAACTGGGAGGTGCGAAACCTCATTAGATAAAAAAAATAGATAAATTTTAAAAAAAAGCTGAAAAACACTAGCTCGCTGTTGTATTAACTCACTGCACTTTGCAAAGGAAAACATGACATTTTGTATAAATGCACAATTTCATAAGTAGGAGGTGCCAAGTTCTTTCCTCTGTTTCTCCTACTGTACTGTATTACTGTATTTATGCAGGATGTGTAGCCAGTCTGGGAATGACACACCTCCTGGTCTTTGAGTGCAGTCTGCAGATGAGTCAGGAGAAGAAAGATGCGCATGCTCCTCTAATGTTTCCACCATAGTTAAAAGCAATACAGTTCTGACACTGAAATCTGTGTGTGACTTCCATTTCTGAAAACCACAGATAATCAAGGCACATAGGTGATGAAGGAAAACATTGGAAATGTGCAACGAAGTTTCAAAATTTTTCTGAAGCCCTCTAAGGTGTGTATCTCTCTCTGAAATTCTCCAGCTGATTCATGGATGGAACAATAAAAGCTGACTTCCAACTGAAAGCCTCTTTGTTTATCCTGTGCTTTGTGAAAAGTGGATGTCTCATACTGTTATCTTTAAGTTTATTTATTTGCTATGATCTAATGAAAAAAATAAAAAATAAAAAAAACTTGCAGCCTCCTGTTGTGGTTTGGACTGAGTAGGTGGTTTCAAAGAAATCTCACTTATTGGTACAGAGCTCAGGTTGTTTTTCTACAGTCTTGAGAGTGGAGGGAGTCATGAGGAAAATGCCAGTTTCTTTCAAATCTCATAAGAAAAAGCATGAAAACAAGCAGGGCTTAGAGAAGAACCAGGTTTTGACTGTTACCATCTAAACAAATCTCCTGTTTCCATCCCTGACCTGCTGAGTAGACGTTTTACTGTGTTAGTCATCAGCTACACCACATATTTTAGACTATACTGCTCCTGTGAATGCAAACAGAGGAACACAGATAATTACTTGGAGTGCCACAGATCATTCAGATTCACTCAGTTACTCATTCATTCTCTGCTCGCTGCCATGTTCAGTAACTGTCTCCTGCAGTAACCCTCCCACCTTTCCAGTCATTTCATTCCCCCACGCCCAAATACTCACCTGTTCCCCATTCCCTCGTTTCCTCAGATCAGCCACAACATTAAAACCAGTTTTAGGCCCTGTTAACATGTTTTGCTAAAAAGGTTCTGCATTCACACACTGTTGTGATAACGATCTTCGTGCACACTGATCTGCAAAAATGCTTGAAAATTCAGTAGTATGCATGCCAGGCCAGTAGATGGTGAGTCTGCAGCACAAACACTGCTCTTGAAACGCGGTTTCAAAAATGTGCTGTTGTTATGTGAGCATAAGGCCAAACGTTTAAACGTTTTTCTGCAAAAACTGTTGTTGTGTAAAGAGGCCCTTAATGTTGCCCTTGCACAGCCTGCACTTTGGGTCCAGTCTGCTGTGGTAGCCTCTATGGATCTGGTATCTGGAGCCTGTTTATGTGCAGCTGTGAACAGAGCCTCTCTGCTGTCCTTCAGGCCAGCCTTTTCCTGGTCCAGTTTTTTTGATGTCAGCCACTTCCTCTATCTGTTGATGATACAGCCCACGGAGGGCTGTGGCTCTGACACTCACTAATCCTCGCTCTCCCTTGTTTCTTTGCTTGTAGAGTCTCAGGGTGCTGGACTCTGGGTGGAGCCCTGCATTGTAAGCAGTTTTTTTGTCTGAGTATCTGGTAGGGCGTCTTATTCCTACCACTGAGCTGACGTCTCTGCATCCATATAACCCTCTGAAAGTGTTTGGTTGAGGCTGATCTTCATGCAGCATCATCATGGCTCCCATTGTCCTGCAGGCGGGATACTCAGGTACTCCTTTAGTCTGCTATCCTTCCCTTGCCACACTTATCCAGTGCAAATGACATACATATATATATATATAAAATATTTTGACAATGCTTGATTAATCTGATGACATTTAGTTGAATATGTACTATGTACATCTCCTGTATATACTGTATATATGCACAGGCTGAATTCTCTCACTTGATCATTTCTCACATTGCTGTAGGGACCAACACCATGTAGCAACAGATGGGGTAACTCTGAGCTCTGGTTATCACATATGAACAAAGAAAAGACTGTACATACATGCACAATCACTGCATACGTCACATGCCTCCCATCTGTTCTACCCTTGGTTCATATGTGCTCTTGCACACTGGTCTTGGTGGTAATATCGAAAGAGAGACTGTAACTGGCCTTTATACACTGAACTACATCAGCCTGGAGATAAAAGTGAAGAGGAGGAAAAGACTGTAAATTTCCCCAAAGAACAGTTGTTCATATGTTCAATTATTTTTGAAAGGGATTCTGGAGTAGGCCAGTTTTTCTATGGAAGTTTAGATGTGAACTGAAGCACAGTTCATGGGTTTGTACTGTCGTGGATGGAGATGAAACAGAAATACATTTTCAGGTGGAAATAAATGATGACAGTGGGGTTTTTAATGTCGAAGTCACTGAGACATCAAAGAGAGTCATGCTAATGGAACGTGGAACCAGATGTAAGCTGTGGTGACAAATGTATTCACATATGCAGGAAAAAAAAAGATTTCAAATGGAAGCTAGGGATTTACATGTAAGGTTCATTTAAATCCATCACACCTAATGAAATATATCAACAGAAAAAAAATTATTAGTCTGATTTTTGTTCATCTATGTAAAACTAATGTGGGACATTCTGGGTGTGTGACAGTTTCTTGTGGGTGCCCATGACAAAGGTACAATGGATTTCATATTCACATTTAACAGTTCCAGGTTTTCTACCTTAGTCGTTGTAAATGTTGCTGCAAGATTGCATACATAAATCACATTTACAAGATACAACTTTTATATGCACTTGTTGAGTGAGTTGTTCTCATGCTAATGCCTTAACTTGCGTGTGTCTGCTTGGTATTGATTACCTGCTTACCTGAGGAAGAAGACGACGGTAACACCTGTTTTAATTTAGTTTCTGTGATCCTGGTGACAGAGTTTCCAGCTTTGCAGAGTCTCTGGTGGAGCTGAGAAAGTAAAAGTAAAATGGCACCAGGAAGCTGTTTTTTTGTTTGTTTGTTTTTGTGTTTTTTTTTTTTTACGTTGCTCCATTTCTAAAAATGTCTGAAAATATCTATAAATATTTTGTTTGCCCCTTGATCACTGCTTTCCATTATTTAATGCCCTTGACTTTTATGCCTACAGAAATAAAATAAATTCCACCAAAGACCCACAATAAGGGCCCTTGATTCAAAGATTTACTTTATCATAATAAAAAGACCAGCCTACAGTCTACAGTCTCTGTGGCTCCTACAAAAAAAAAATGAATGCAATATTAAGACCCCTTGGCTGTCTCTTGAGGTTGCATATATTAAAGTGTAAAGTGAAATAACTGTTGGGCCACAACAGGCCTGAAGCATCCCTTGGTCTGCTCTGAGAGGAAGAGTCCAGTTTTGTTCTCTTTCCTAATGAGCTGCTGGTGGAGATGACAGGCAGCTCCTCCTCCAGCTCCAGTCATTATTCTCTCATACACACTGACTACACTGCGTGCCCATGTAGTTCACGCGTGAGCGCATACGTGCACCTGCTCTCCTTGCACCCTGCTGCAAATGGACAGTAAATAGATACTGTGCATAAAATGAGCACTGAGCAAACCCACTCTGAATTGGCAAAGGGACAATTGTTTGTTGCTGAACAGAGACACACAGTGTTGATGAAAAACAGAGGGAAGCTGCTGTTTGTCTCAACATTTTTCCACTGCTGAATAATAAACTGGGAAATATTTGCTCATATATTTTTGCATAAAGTCATTAGTAGCACTATCATACACAGCACCTGACATCTAAAAAATGACTATGAATTTTGTGTAGATGTAGAATAATAATTCATTCTCCTCAATTTGAAATTAGATTCATGAAAACACTATTTGGATCACAGATTGCTCTGTTATGTATATGCAGTAATTTCATTTCATTTCTGCTATTAAATTTCAGGCTGCTTCATCTATAGATTCATCATCATTCTTTCTCTTTCTCCCAGAATTTGAGCTTCTCAGCAAAATGATCAAGCACGAGATCAGTGTTTTCTTATGTAACTACGTCATTATTCACACATAAATAAATAAATAAATAAGGCTCATGCTTGGTGTATTATATTAGCTACACTGACATCTTGTGTGTGCACTGTGCCATGGCTTAGACACTGACTGAGAGGCAGAGCAGCAGGGATATCTGTGCACAATCACACTGCTGATATTTGTTATCTGTTGTTTTTATTACTGTACAGAATTAGGGATGAGGATATTGCACTGCTATTAACCTGCTAAGTATTAGATCTGTTTATCTCTGATATGATGGATATAATGCAGTTTGATTTGTTACATATTAACAAATTGATGAAATTCTTCACACATTCATGCATACTGACAAGAATATATCCATCCACATGGATATCACACAATATTTTTTGACCAATACAAAGCCATAATTTCTGTAACTATGGCTCATTTTGTCATCACTTAACACACAAAACCAAAGGACATGCACACAACATGCAAACTTTTCATCCAAAACATTTTTAACTAAAAAAAAGAAGAAGGTATTTTTTGCATTAAAATCCTATAAACAAATATCAAATGAATTCCACTTTCTACAAACCAACTGAGGTGATAAATGGAAAATCACTAACATGTGCCTTTTGCATTATCAGTGTGCACGGCACAGCTGCTGTAAAGATTTATCATGGTACTCACATATAGATATGTAGGCCAAATTCATTACAAAACACTATAAAACATAAACACAAAGGGAATGTGTTTTACGGTATTTATATATTTCTTTTGGCATGGAGAAATCTCCCAGCAGTTACAGTAACTTTTTTCAAACATTTCATTTCATACTGAAAAACTACTCACATCATGTTTTTGCAGGTTAGGGTCAGGGTTAGGGTTAGACAGTTGTTCACCCCAGAGCAGGAGGAACACATCATAGACATGGTCAGAGCAGACAGTAGCATAACTCTGTGACAACTGAAACAGCATATCATTACTAATGTTCAGCAACGTTCACCCAGTGACCTTATCTGAACTGGACTGACTCCAGAAAAAACATCACCTACTCCTGAAGCAGTTATACTGGACACCATCTGAGCACAGCTCAGTGGAGTCAAACAACTGCCCTATGAATATGGTCAAGTAAGCTATACTAACCTCTCATTGTACAGTCATAACACAATACTGACTACTTCATGTCTGTTCACACAGTCATATAATACTGTAATGTTTTCTTTTGCCTGTTTCAAAGAGTGTTGGAGTAAGATGTTGCTGCAGTGGACCATGAGTTCCTTTACCCTGATGAAGCTGACTTGCCAACACACAGTGCAGAGGTAGGAACATCATAGGACACCGTGACATTGTCAGTGTCCCAAGGCAGCATGGTGGCAACATCACAATGTGTGCAGCCATTAGCCACTGCCACTGTGCTTTAGAGATGTACTTATTAATAACTCATAAACTATCAGGTCGTTGCTGAATCGTTCCTTGCTTATTTTGTGTACTATATTGTAAAGTGGTGAGTATGTCTTCCCCAGACTCAGGTCCTCTGCCTCTCAGAGGCCTGGGAGTTTGAGGGTTCACGCAGTATCGTGGCTGCACTCCTCTGGACACAGACCTCAGATGTTGTACCTAGAATCTGCTGGAATCATTCTCCCAGTTTGGGAGTCACAGCTCCTAATGCTCCTTTTACCAAGGGCACCACTAAGGACTTCATCATCCACAGCTTTTCTTGTGCTCCTTCTTTCTAATGTTACTGTGAGCTGGGACTATCACATCTATCACTTCTGCCCCTTCACAGCCACCACTATGTCTGGTTGGTTAGCCAGCAGCTGTTTGTCAGTCTGGAGCTTGCAGTACCACAGAATATTATCTGTGTTGTTCTCAACCACTTTTGATGGTGTGTCCCGTTGGGACTCGGGGACTTTTAATCCATACTCAGCACTGATGTTTATGTACATTTACATCTGACACCCTGCTTCTTACATGCTGGACTCTCACAGCCTTTGTGTCCAGCCTTTTATAACCACTGGTAGGATTTCTTAATGTCAGCCACTTCCTCTATCTGTCAATATTACATCCCATGGAAGGGCTTGGTCTTCCATGATATTTTCTACTCCTCCTCCTAAACATCCTCTGTCTTTTGCAGGCTGTGGTATTTTCAGCAGTTCATCCTTGGGGGTCCTGATATATTCATGGATGCTCCTTGTTTCATCCTGGATCGTGGCTCTGTCACTAACTAATACTCACCTTGTTTTCCACAGCCACAATGAGTTCTTGGATGGTTATCAGTCCGCCTTGTGCTGCTAATATAATATCATCTTAGTTATAGATCTTTTAGGCCATCAGTTACATAGTTCTGCTACGTACGCTACCACATACTTCACCACCATCCAACTCACCATAATCATTACCTCAATATCCTTGTCTATTCATTTGTTGTACTTATTCCATGTTAGAATCAGTCTCCCAGTTTGGGAGTCACAGCTCCTAATACTCCTTTTACCACGAGCACCACTTAGGACTTCACCCTCCACATTGGTTCCAGTTGTTCTTTCAGGCTCTGGTACTCATATATCTGGTACCTCTCATTCTCACATCTTCTTGTAGAGAGTAGTTAATAAAATCATATATTCTTTAGACCCAGTCATTGGTGTGTGTGTTTACTTGAAATAGAGAAAAGAGATCCCTGGAGTCAGTACCACAAGTTCAGGTATCAAACCTTGATCTGATATCAAAATCAATATTCCCAATGGTGCCCTTTAAATAATTTTCTGGGGAATTATTTGTGCAAATTCCCTACAAGTTACATGGACCTGAGGTGAATATGAGCGCAAATGGTTGTGTCTGTGTGTCAGCCCTGTCCAGTGTGCCCTGCCTCTCTTTCAGTGTCAGCTGGAATTGGCTCTAGTCCCCAACAACCCCCAAAGATGAGCATTTATAGCAAATGGTTGGATGGAAACACTAAAAGTCAAGACATATTTTCATGGCTCCACATATTCTCTGTCTTGTGAATAATTTGCAACATTTTTTTTCCCCCGAAAGTCATATTCAGTATCATTGGAAACATTTGTCTACATCAGGGAGGGGTGGAGGAAGGTCAAGAGGTTTATAGGAAATATGCTCTCTATTTGGTCAATCAGTGGTAAGTAGATGAGAAATGAGGAATACACCTTGTTTGGCAGTTCAGTGAGTGGACTACACAGTCGGAGCTCTGGTTAAGAGCTTGGAAGGCTTCGTTTTTTTTTTACATTAGCTGCTTCCAGTGCTCATGACTGCTCAACCTTGGAGTCCAACAGAATTTAATGCACTAGTGTCCTGTACCTAATTACCACTTGTGGCTGCAGAAGGTGCTGTTGCTCGGCATAAGTTTCATGGTCTCAATCAGTCGTGCTTTGTGTTTAGTGTAAGTCAGCAAATATTGGCCTGATGACACGCTAACCTAAGATGGAAAACATGCCTGTAAACATACCTGCTAAACATCTGCATGTTAAGAAATCATTCCTATGTCCAATGCTGTGTTATCAGTAGTGATGCTCACAGACCCCTTTACTGATGTACACATACTAAAAGTGGACAAAACAACCAATAGTTTTTTTATTGCCATTGTGCATGAACTTTGACAACGCAGATTACACAAGGAGTATCATGTAGTGAGGTTATGAACACTCTGACCTGCCAGTGATGTGCTCTGGTCACTCTCAGTGCTGGTTTTGTATTGGTTGATGGCTTTAGCAAAGAACTACTTGCTGATCCAGCCCCCATTCTCAAAAACCAAAGGAATGCAAGATGAGACACTTGAGTCAAAGAATGGACAACATCCGGAAGGACAACACCTTTTTTTCCTATTATTGCACACATCTAGTTTACCAATGCCGAGTATATATGGGACATTGGGAAAGCTATAGCTCTTGGTAAGGTGCTGAAATGTCTTTAAAAACCACAACACTGCATTGAGCCTCTTTAAAAGCCACGTAAATGCAAAATATGAATGCAACATCAATGCAGGGATTCCACAAGCACACCAGATATCAAATTAAACGTGGATTATGTTTCACTCTTGCAAATGGAAGTGGTGAATCATTTACACTTGGGCATGGTGATGCTCATTTAACAGCCTACAGGATGGTTTTGCACAGAGTACATGAGATCCTCAGAAGATTTTGTTGCTTGGTGGCAGCATCAGGATGCCTACAACACTTTGTATTAACAGACAGTGAGAGGAGGCAGGCAGGTGTGATCCCTTTATCTGTGCATCAAACAGATGAAGTTGCTACTGTATATGCAACCAAACATCTCTTAGTACTGTAGCTAGTCTCTTAGCGATCAAATCAAAAGGCTGAGAGATATTTTAGGAATGAATCATCATCTATTTATGTCTTGAATTCTAAAATCTCATGGAATGTATTTAATGGAATAGCAGTTATGCGGATTATCAGAACAGTCTAGGTTTGGATATCAACTGAATGCAGACTGGGGGTAAAAGTTGTACAAACATTCATCTTGAGGCCAGACCTAACTTTTTGCTTGTACTAAACAGTTGCTACATCCACTGTAGGGGTTAGGTTGGATAGCATACCTGATTACTTTCTGTTACCCACAGAAATGTGTTTGTACAATGATTATAAAGATACTGTGAAGTACCAAAGCAGGGATCAAATGTCTGATCAGATCTGTAGTTTCTATCGTGCTTTGCTCAGATTTGAAACTTCATTCATTGATTTTTTTTTTGCCACTTGGGGGCAAAACAAACTATTTACCGAGGATGCTTAAAGTTGGCAGAGCTAATGACTTAGCACCTCTGTCGCTAGATTTATCAACTTTTCACTTTAGTGACTTCTTTCAAAAAGCACCTAGCGGTAAATCTAGTGACTCTCTGGACAAACCTTAGCTACCTTCTGTAGAATAGAGTCACTGGTCAGATGTCACAGTTATAAAATTTTAGCAGTGCAGACCAACAGCCTGGTTAACATGTAGTCTTAGTGGGCTGTGTTTCAGTCACTAGTTTGTACTTGTTCTGTTGTCTGACAACAGCAACAGAAAAACATGTACATGAGAACAGCTTTATTGGCAATTCCGCTGTGTTAAAATACTTAATATGTGAGCGCAGAGAGTAGGAGAGAAACAAACAAGTAAAGGGCTGGAACCAGCTGACACTGGGCAGAAGACAAATACGGTATGGTTACGTCATGGATATCTAGCGACATCAGTG